>NC_069502.1:607278071-607578071 GCF_027579735.1 Bombina bombina | reverse complement strand
CTAGCTACAAAGTAACTATTAGTTATATTGTAGCTAGCTTAGGGTTTATTTTACAGGTAAGAATTTAGTTTTAAATAGGAATAACTTAGTTAATTATAGTAATTTTATTTAGATTTCTTTTACTTATATTTAAGTTAGGGGGTGTTAGGTTTAGGGTTAGACTTAGGTTAAGGTGTTAATAACTTTAATATAGTGGCGGCGACATTGGGGGCGGCAGATTAGGGGTTAATAAATGTAGGTAGGTGGCGTCGATGTTAGGGATGGCAGATTAGGGGTTAATAATATTTAACTAATGTTTGCGAGGTGGGAGTGCGGCGGTTTAGGGGTTAATATGTTTATTATAGTGGCGGCGATGTTGGGGGCAGCAGATTAGGGGTTAATAAATGTAGGTAGGTGGTGGCAACATAGGGATCGGCAGATTAGGGGTTAATAAATATAATGTAGGTGTTGGCAATGTTGGGGGCAGCAGATTAGGGGTTCATAAGTGTAATATAGGTGGCGGCGGTGTCCGGAGCGGCCGAATAGAGGTTAATAATATAATGTAGGTTGTGGCAATGTCAGGGGCGGCAGATTAGAGGTAAAGAAGTGTAAGATTAGGGGTGTTTAGACTCATGTTAGGGTGTTAGGTGTAGACATAAAATGTATTTCCCCATAGGAATCAATGGAGCTTTAAGCTGCTTTTTGGCAGATGTTAGACTTTTTTTCAGCCGGCTCTCCCCGTTGATTCCTATGGGGAAATCGTGCACGAGCACGCTACACCAGCTCACTGCTAACATAAGCAGCGCTGGTATTGGAGTGCGGTAATGAATAATATTTTGCTCAATGCTCACTTCTTGTCTGGGTTGTAAAAACCCGTAATACCAGCGCTGTCTGTAAGTGAGCGGTGAGCATAAACTGCTCGTTAGCACCGCATAGCCTCTAACGCAAAACTCGTAATCTAGGTGTAAATTATTCCTATTTAAAACTAAATACTTACCTATAAAATAAACCCTAAGCTAGCTACAATATAACTAATAAAACAATGTTGCTATCTTAGGGTTTATTTTTATTTTACAGGCAAGTTTGTATTTATTTTAACTAGGTAGAATAGTTATTAAATAGTTATTAACTATTTAATAACTACCTAGCTAAAATAAATACAAAAGTACCTGTAAAATAAAACCTAACCTAAGTTACAATTACACCTAACACTACACTATAATGAAATAAATTAACTAAATTAAATACAATTAAATAAATTACATAAAATTAGCTAAATTAAATTAGCTAAAGTACAAACCACTAAATTACAGAAAATAATAAACAAATTACAGATATTTATACTAATTACACCTAATCTAATAGCCCTATTAAAATAAAAAAGCCCCCCCAAAATAAAAAAAACCCTAGCCTAAACTAAACTACCAATAGCCCTTAAAAGGGCCTTTTGCGGGGGATTGCCCCAAAGTAATCAGCTCTTTTACCTGTAAAAAAAATTACAAACAACCCCCCAACAGTAAAACCCCCCATCCACACAACCAACCCCCCAAATAAAACCGTAACTAAAAAAACCTAAACTCCCCATTGCGCTGAAAAGGGCATTTGGATGGGCATTGCCCTTAAAAGGGCAGTTAGCTCTTTGCCGCCCAAAGTTCCTAACCTAAAAATAAAACCCACCCAATATACCCTTAAAAAAACCTAACACTAACCCCCTGAAGATCGACTTACCGGGAGACGTCTTCATCCAAGCCCGGCGAAGTGGACCTCCAGACAGGTCTTCATCCAAGCCGGGCAGAAGTGGTCCTCCAGACGGGCAGAAGTCTTCATCCAGATGGCATCTTCTATCTTCATCATTCCGACACGGAGCGGGTCCATCTTCAAGACATCCGACACGGAGCATCCTCCTCATCCGACGACTAAAACAGAATGAAGGTACCTTTAAGTGACATCATCCAAGATGGCGTCCCTTAAATTCCGATTGGCTGATAGAATTCTATCAGCCAATCGGAATCTAAGGGACGCCATCTTGGATGATGTCACTTAAAGGTACCTTCATTCTGTGTTAGTCGTCGCCAGAAGAGGATGCTCCACGTTGGATGTCTTAAAGATTGACCCGCTCCGCACCGGATGGATGAAGATAGAAGATGCCGTCTGGATGAAGACTTCTGCCCGTCTGGAGGATCACTTCTGCCCGGCTTGGATGAAGACTTCTATCCGTCTGGAGGACCACTTCGCCTGGCTTGGATGAAGACGTCTCCCGGTAAGTCGATCTTCAGGGGGTTAGTGATAGTTTTTTTTAAGTGTGTTTTGGGTGGGTTTTATTTTTTAGATTAGGGTTTGGGCGGCAAAAGAGCTAACTGCCCTTTTAAGGGCAATGCCCATCCAAATGCCCTTTTCAGGGCAATGGGGAGCATAGGTTTTTTTAGTTAGGTTTTTTTAGTTAGGGTGTTGGTTGTGTGGGTGGTGGGTTTTACTGTTGTGGGGGTAGTTTGTATTTTTTTTACAGGTAAAAGAGCTGATTACTATAGGGCAATGCCCCGCAAAAGGACCTTTAAAGGGCTATTGGTAGTTTAGTTTAGGCTAAGGTTTTTTTTTATTTTGGGGGGGCTTTTTTATTTTAATAGGGTTAATAGATTAGGTGTAATTAGTTTAAATTTCTGTAATTTGTTTATTATTTTCTGTAATTTAGTGTTTTTGTTTTGTTTTTGTACTTTAGCTAATTTAATTTAATTTAGCTAATTGTATGTAATTTATTTAATTGTATTTAATTTAGTTAATTTATTTAATTATAGTGTAGTGTTAGGTGTAATTGTAACTTAGGTTAGGTTTTATTTTACAGGTACTTTTGTATTTATTTTAGCTAGGTAGTTATTAAATAGTTAATAACTATTTAAAAAAATATTCTACCTAGTTAAAATAAATACAAACTTGCCTGTAAAATAAAAATAAACCCTAAGCTAGATACAATGTAACTATTTGTTATATTGTAGCTAGCTTAGGGTTTATTTTATAGGTAAGTATTTAGTTTTAAATAGGAATTTTAGGTAATGATAGGAATATTTATTTTAAATTATTGTAATTATATTTAAGTTAGTGGGTGTTAGGTTTAGGGTTAGACTTAGGTTTTGGGGCAAATAACTTTAATATAGTGGTGGCGACGATGGGGGCGGCAGATTAGGGGTTAATAAATGTAGGTAGGTGGCGGCAATGTTAGGGACAGCAGATTAGGGATTAATCATATTTAACTTATGTTTGCGAGGCGGGAGTGCGGCGGTTTAGGGGTTAATATGTTTATTATAGTGGCGGCGACGTTGGGGCAGCAGATTAGGGGTTAATAAGTGTAGGTAGGTTGCAGCGACATTGGGGGCGGCAGATTAGGGGTTAATAAATATAATGTAGGTGGCGACGATGTTGGGGGTAGCAGATAAGGGGTTCATAAGTATAATGTAGGTGGCGGCGGTGTCCGGAGCGGCAGATTAGGGGTTAATAATATAATGTAGGTGTCAGCGATGTTGGGGGCGGCAGATTAGGGGTTAATAAGTGTAAGATTAGGGGTGTTTAGACTCAGGGTTCATGTTAGGTTGTTAGGTGTAGACATAAAATGTGTTTCCCCATAGAAATCAATGGGGCTGCGTTAGTGAGTTTTACGCTGCTTTTTTACAGGTGTTAGACTTTTTTTCAGCCGGCTCTCTCCGTTGATTCCTATGGGGAAATCATGCACGAGCACGTTACACCAGCTCACCGCTGACTGTATTGGAGTGCGGTAATGAGCAAAATTTTGCTCAACACTCACTTCTTGTCTTTTAACGACGGGTTTCTGAAAACTCGTCATACCAGCGCTGCATGTAAGTGAGCGGTGAGGGAAAACTGCTTGTTAGCACCGCCCAGCCTCAAACACAAAACTCGTAATCTGGGCCTTTGATATTGTATTATACAATGATAAATCGGATATATAAAAAAAAAGTCTGCAGTATACTTCCATTGTTTATTTTGTCCCCTTTCCTTGTAAATCCACTCTGAAATTGTGAGCTTTTCAGTTTCTGTTAGAAATGGAAGTGCAGAACACTGTTATATTCCACACAGCCATTGGCTGCACAATCTAGTGACCTATTTATAACTTTTCCTGATTGGCCACAGCAGAGAAGGCAACCTAGCTTACAACATGGCAGCTTCCATTGTTTTATAGACACTAAGGGGTAAATTTACCAAGTGCTGGGAGGACATGATTTGTTGTAGCAGAAAGCAGCATCCGCTGCTTGTTAAATCTATACCTAAAATTTTACACTTATTTTGTCAATATTTAAAAAGCTAATGAAACTTTAAAAAATACATCTACATGTTATTCTCAGACTAATCTTTTCTTTGAATGCATTCTTCTATCTTGCATTTTTTTATTGTTTAATATCCCTTTAAGTGGTTAGCCAGTTGGCTAGTTTTCATATGAAATCCATTTGAAAAATATGGATTTCTTAAAATTAAAATATGCAATGTATGCTCTTTAGTAGTTCTACTAATTAACCTACCCTAACTATTATACTAAAATTACATTAAACTATATTAAACTATTCCTTAATCTACCCTAACTATTATACTAAAATTACATGAAATTACATTAAACTATATTAAACTATTAATTAATCTACCCTAACTATTATACTAAAATTACATTAAATTACATTAAACTATATTAAACTATTCATTAACCTACCCTATTATACTAAAATTACATTAAACTAACAATTAAATTAACTATATTACATATTTAAACAGCTAACCCTACTCAAATTATTTAAATCTACTATTAAAAATTACTAAATTACAAAAATAACAACTAAGTTACACAAAATAAAAAATAAATGATCAAATATTTAAACTAATTACACCAAATCTAATAGCCCTATGAAAATAAAAAAGCCCCCCCCCCCAAAATAAAAAAAACCCTAGCCTACACTAAACTGCTAATGGCCCTTAAAAGGGCCTTTTGCGGGGCATTGCCCCAAAGAAATCAGCTCTTTTACCTGTAAATAAAAATACAAATACCCCCCAACAGTAAAACCCACCACCCACACAACCAATCCCCAAAATAGGATTGAGCTTGCATTCTATTGGCTGATTGGAATAGCCAATAGAATGCGAGCTCAATCCTATTGGCTGATTGGATTAGCCAATAGGATGAAAGCTCAATCCTATTGGCTGATTGCAACAGACAATAGGATTTTTTCCACCTTAATTCCTATTGGCTGATAGAATTCTATCAGCCAATCGGAATGTAAGGGACGCCATCTTGGATGACGTAATTTAAAGGTTAACTTCATTCTTCAGAAGACGTTGTAAGAAGAGGATGCTCCGCGTCGGATGTCTTGAAAGTGGAGCCGCTCGACGCCGGATGGATGAAGATATAAGATGCCGTCTTAATGAATACTTAGGCCCGCTTGGATGAAGACTTCTACCGGCTTCGCTGAGGACTTCTGCCCCTTCGTTGAGGATGGATGTCCGGTCTTCAAAAACTGTAAATGGATCTTCGGGGGTTAGTGTTATGTTTTTTAAGAGTTTATTTGGTGGGTTTTAATTTTAGGTTAGGGACTTTGGGCTGAAAAAGAGCAAAATGCCCTTTTAAGGGCAATGCCCATACAAAGGCCCTTTTCAGGGCAATGGGGAGCTTAGGTTTTTTAGATAGGTTTTTATTTGGGGGTTGGTTGTGTGGATGGTGGGTTTTACTGTTGGGGGGTATTTGTATTTTTATTTATAGGTAAAAGAGCTGATTTCTTTGGGGCAATGCCCCGCAAAAGGCCCTTTTAAGGGCCATTGGTAGTTTAGTGTAGGCTAGGGGTTTTTATTTTGGGGGGGCTTTTTTATTTTCATAGGGCTATTAGATTAGCTTTTTGACAGCATTTTTTATAAATATGGAGAGCGTATTCAAGTCCACTGCCGTGATTTTTAGCGGATGTTAGGCGATGTTAGGCGAGCATATTGATGCCGACGAATGCTGGACAGTTGACAGCTTGATAATTCGGCCTCATAGTATCATCATGCCAAAATGGTATGAAATCCATATTTAACCTGTTTGTAATCACTATACAATGAGGAAGACAGCATCATTTGTGTACAATTCACTTATTACTAATGCCATACTATTGCACATTGGGCCAGATTATGAGTGGAGTACAAACGTGCAAAAGCGAGCAATAGGGTTTTTTATCGTGGGTGTATTCACTGATCGGGCTTACCACTAATATTACGAGTTGAAAGTAAATGTGATAGATTGAGCGCAATTGAAATTTATGCTAGAATGATTACTGCAACTTCAGAGCTCTGGTTAACTGTTTTTTGGAAAAAAAGTTGCACAAAGCACATCACAAATATATTACAAAGTATAGTATAGATATATATTGTAGCAAAAAAAACATCAGTTATATGTAGAAATATTTATTTATGAATAAATAGAACATATTCTGTTATGTGAAGAACATTGGAATGTGAAATATTCATATTTTCATGTCATGACCAGATTTGCGCGAGAGTTTCTCTTCATTTCTTCTATGGGGGAATACGTGAACTTGCACGTGATATTGGGCTTTTTCGCTAGTTGGGATAGCGCACAAGCAAAAACAGTTTGCTTTCAACTCAGTCATAATACGAGCGCAACCTGACAAGTGCAAAAAACTTACTTCTAGCGCAATTAACGCTCGAGCGGGAACATTAATTAGCACTCCATTTGTAATTTGTCCCATAATCTTTAGAAAACTATTTTTTTTTAATATGGAAAATATTTATGTAAGTTTGACCTATCGCATGTTTATGCTTTTTTGTTTATATCAATTATGTTTTCTCAATAAAAAAGTGTTAAAAAATAAAAATACAAAACAATAAGAAAGAGAGGTTTTCACAGGCTTTTTACAGACAATCATGGATTCATAAGTTAGCAGCCAATGGGAAAATGATTCAGCATACTGATCGCTGCCTTGTATGTTTCTGTAATCTCTTTAATATTCCAAACAAGCACAGTTAGTATCTTGTTTGCAGTAAATTTCCTAATTAATGTTATGTGTTAGCGTCTCTGCTCCAAGACCCAGACATTTCAAACCATATGGAACTGAAGGAGAACAAATGTGTCATTTTTTACCCACATCAAAAACCTTTATTGCATATGTGATGTAATCTAGAGGTAATTAGATGTCAATCCTTGTTTAAGTATCCTTCCTTTCAAATGAATGCTCAGGTTGCATTACTCTTAAAGCAAACAATAATAAGATCAAATAAATTACATGAGATTAAATTATGAACCCATATAAAAGAAGATTGGACTTCATCCACATTGGAGCACAAAGCATTTAATATGGTTGAGTGTAATGGAAAAACGTTTTTGTACCTGTATTCATTGTATTTATGATGCTGTTTTTCAATTCAAATGTATTAATGATATATAAAATATTGATACAAAGCTAATGCATTTACTGTTGAACATGTAAGGTGAAAATAAATAAATGTACAGTAAATTATTATAATTAAAAATATTATACATTAAACATCTAACCAACTTGACAGATGCTGGAAGAAACTTATATGACCATCATTAAATCTGTCTGTTAAACATTAAATAATAAATTATTAAAAAAAGTGGGCGCTTAAAGCAGGAGATTCAGTAGATATGTAACAAATTATACTTTCCTCTGTGGGGATTAGATCAGACTAAGGGGGATGATATCCAAACTACTGCCGTTCAGAAGTGGAAATAAACAATTCTGATATATTTTATTATTTTTATTTGATATAATTAAATGTTTTAAGAACAATTCAAAATTTCAAAAACAATAATTAATATCCACGGTTAAAACAATACTTCAATTCCAATTCTAAAACAATACACATTCACTTCCAACTATAGTTGCTTTTTCAGCCATACACACACTCAAACACTCCCTAAAACAATATAGTAAAAATGGTTATAAAAACGGTTATAAAAACAATACATGCAGGTTTGAGTAGAAGTCACAAACCAGAAGGAGCAATATATTCCCAAAAGGGATCAACAGGTAATATCGTATATTCCTGGTAAGAAAGTTGTGCACAGTATGTTTAAACAAGTCCGCTACAGCAAGGTAAGGTGCTAGGTATTAGTATCCTTAAAATTGATTAGCCCCCAAATGCAAACAGCCGTCGGTATTTTTTCACCGGCGCTGTATTCAATTTGCACCAAACAAGGGGTAGTCCGTGAGACTTCAGTCTTTTACTAAGATCTCCGTTACTGTCCTGTATATTTAGAGGCTATCCGCCTTCTTACCGTTACCGTTACTCCACTGTATTTCAGCAGTCCTGCTGCAAACAATTGACCGCACACCGGCGGCTTCCAAGACTCCTACGTCACCTGGTATCCGGAACCTCCAGGTGAATCAGACTTGCGCAAGTCTATTTACGAGGTGTAGGAAGACCTCTAATCCTGATTCTTGTGGCCGCTCTTTAGTACTTACACAGTACGCGGTTAAGATCCTTCAGTCTTTGTTTATCAAACTTGTAGCAGAAAAAGGCAATTTTGTTTATATAGTGACAGGGTAATTCTTCTACGCGTTTCAACCCGTGTGGGTCTTTATCAAGATACTTTACCCTGCATCTGTGCTTTCTTAAAAACCCCGCTGTAGCTTCTGATTTGTCAGTAGTTCATTTCCTTCCAGTTTGCATTAAATGTGGGAATCAATACAGACACATGCTTCATCAATTGCAAACCACTTCACACTCATAAACCAATTCATATATATACATAGACTATTACCATTTAGAATACAACAAATTAATATCCATAATAAAATACTATTCTAAAATCTTAAATTTAATAAATTTAAAAATTAATTAAAAAACATTTAAGAAAAAAGATATCTAAAATTAACCTAAGGGGGAGGTTATATATTTTCAAATACTCATGATCACTATCACATGGCATGAAAAGTAAACAATAAATATTCTAACAACCGGTAAGTTTAGTGGTGTATATGGGCAAACAAAATATTGGGTATAAATAATCAATCTGATAAAAATTGTATTTTAGAGGCTCATTATAGGAAGATATTATAACAATTAAATAATCAATCTGATAAATATAGTATTTAGAGGCTCATTTTAAGAAGATATTAAAATAAATTGTAATATAATACACATAGAAAATTACATTAAAAATTACATTAAAAAAGGGGCCAATTCTAGTTCTGAGTTGAGGCCATTGGGGTACAATGTATTAAAATTATAAATTAACTCAGCTTCTCTCTTTAAAAGTTTATTTTCAAAATTGCCCCCCCTCCAGTCCTTCCTTACCAAACACAACCCCCAAAATGTGAGATCCTTGATGTTATTTTTATGTGTCTCTCTAAAATGTTGGTATAAATGTGTATCCAACTTCCCCTTTTCAATATTCCTTAGATGTTCCCTAACCCTATCTCTCAGCATCCTAGTTGTTTCCCCAATATAAAAATAATTACAAGAACATTGTAACATGTACACTACACCCTTACTATTGCACCTAATTATATCCTTGATCTTATATTCTTTGTCCATACCTGGGATCACTACATCCTTCTTTTTAATCCCATTTCTACAGGCTTTACAAGTGACACAGGGAAAGAAGCCTCTTATTTCTTCTCCTTTTAGATCCTTATCTTTCAGGGGTCTTTCTTTTTTCCGTTTAAATTCGCTAGGGGCTAAAATTGTTTTAAAATTTTTTGTTTTTTTATACACAATCCTTGGGTATGGGGGGAGCTTGTCTCCAATCACAGGATCATTTTTTATAAGGTGCCAGTGCTTTCTTAGGATTTTCCTCATTACCCCATGATCCTCACTATATGTGGTGATAAATGGAACATCTATCATTTCTCTGTTCTCAAATTTTCTATTTTTATATTCCAAAAGGGAATTTCTCTCTGTGTCCCTAGCCCTTGTGATAGCTGCTTTAATATTTTTCTCCTGATAGCCTCTATCTCTAAACCTATCTTCCAATATTTCTATTTGTTCCTCGAAATCCATTAATCTGGAACAGTTTTTTCGAATCCTTAGGCATTGGCCAACCGGAATATTATCTATCCATTTCTTATAGTGGCAGCTAGTAGCGTGGATGTAGTTATTTGCATCCGTGGGCTTAAAATGGGTTTTAGTTATACATTCTTTGTTTTCCACAACTAGATCTAAATCTAGGAAGGTAATTTTCTCTTTACTGATATTATAAGTAAAAGTCAGGCCCCTATCATTACTGTTCATAGTATTAAATAAATCTATGAGAGACTCTTCACTTCCACGCCAAATTATTAAAATGTCATCTATGTATCTTTTAAAAAGCACGAGATCCGCACCGAGCTCAGCAAACTGGAGAAACCTCTGTTCCCATTCTCCCATAAACAAATTTGCGTAGCTCGGTGCGAATCTCGTGCCCATGGCTGTACCTTCTATTTGCTGGAAATAATTACCATCAAAAGAAAAATAATTATGCTCCAATATAAAACTAATACTTTCTAATATAAATTCCTTCTGATCCTCAACTATACTCTCGTCTTTAGATAAAAAATATTCCACAGCTTCCAATCCTAAATTGTGTTTAATATTTGTGTACAAAGATGACACATCACAGGTGGCCATAAAATAGCCATCCTCCCATTCTATTTCTTTCAGTATTCTTAAAACACTAGTAGAGTCTTTTAAGTAAGAATCTAAAGTCCCTACATATTTTTGGAGGAAATTGTCCACGTACTGAGAAAGGTTGGATGTAATAGAATCAATCCCCGAGACGATAGGCCTCCCAGGGGGATTAACTAGACTTTTATGCACCTTAGGCAAAAAGTAAAATATGGGGATCCTAGGATGTTGTGGTTTGATATATAAATATTCTTTTTCTGTTAAAATCCCTTTATCCTTCCCTTTATCTATAATTTTAAGTAATTTAGTTATAAACTTTTTAGTTGGATCCATCTCTAGCTTCCTATAGGTTTTTCTATCGTTTAATAGTCTCTCGGCCTCATTTTTATAGTTTTTACTGTCCATAATGACCAGGCCTCCTCCTTTGTCTGCCATTTTGAATGTGATATCACTGTTATTTTGAAGTTGTTCTAGCAATTCTTTGTCCTTTTTATTTAAATTTCTTTTATATTTATTCTTTCGTCCTTCACTTTTCCTTAGGTCCAATAGGACCATTTTTTCGAAGGTTTCTAAATTGCTTCCTCTATCGTTTTTCGGATAGAAGTTTGACTTCAGTTTTAAATTAGTATGTTCAAATTTATCAACATTCGTGGTGGCTCTATCATTACCTATATATTTTTCAATGGGGTTTTTTAGAAAGAACCGTTTAAGAGTAAGGTTCCTCACGTACTTCTTCACATTAATGTGAGTTTCAAATTTATTTAAAGTCCTAGATGGGGCAAATGATAACCCTAAATTTAAAACTCTCTCCTCATCTTTACTTAAAATTTTATTACTCAGATTGAAAATCCCTATCTTTCTTGTCTTAGTTATTTCTGTCTCTTGGCTTCTATTCTTTCCATTCTTTCCCCTTCCTCCTCTAGCTCCTCTAGTTGTCTTTTTCTTTCTCTTGACCCTAAAACCCTTTCTTCTTTTTCTTGTATACTCGGGTTTTTTTGCGGTAATGGGCGTCCCTCCCTTCTGGGGCTTCGATCTAAAAAATCCCTTTCTTCACTGGTTAATTCTATTTGTTTCATACTATTCCCTGCCCCGAATTGATTTTCTTTCAAATTACTTAAGGGGGTGAATCTATTTGATGTTGGTATATCCAGATTTCTTTTTATAGATGAATTCTCCTCCCTTCTTGTTTGTTGGTTAAAACCCCCTTGTTGATAATTATTCCCTTCCCTACCATAATGTTCAGCATTCCTATTTCTCATATAGCCTCCATTTCTATTCCTCTGGAAATCATTTGTCCTTTCATCCCTATATCCATTGTGGTTCTCCCTCCATTGGTGATCCCTCCCTCTAAAGTAATTTTGCCCATTATATCTATTATCAAAATGATTATAATTATAGGGCCTTCTATCATAATTCCGGTTCCATCCACCTTGGAATCTATTCCTATAGTTCCCATTGTTGTATTCTCCATTTCTATAGTCATAGTTGTGTCCTCTATTATAGTGGTTCACAGCTTTTCTGTTATTGTGTTCCCATGAATTATTCTCTACTCTTTCATTCCCCAAATCTTTAGCGACATTCATGGGTTCAGTGTCCCTCTGTATGTTTGCTGATTCTGTAATATCCCTTTTAAATTTCTTATATTTGGCTACTATAATTTCCTTCTTAGTGTTCTCTAATCTTTCAATAATTACATGTTGTCTTTCTTTTAGGGCCTGATCTTCCTTTATCGATTCTAATTTTTCTTTAATGTTTAATATTTCATTATTCATTTGTTCAATACTTTCATTTCTTGATTTTTTAATCACTTCAATTAAACCTTTTGATGCTCCTTTCAGAACACTATCCCATTCTAATTGTAATGGTTCACTAAGTTCAAAGGTACAACTCTTTTTTAATTTAAGGCCCCTTGGGATTAAATCTTGATCCAAATATCTATCTAAGACAATTAGTTCCATCTTTTGCCTAAGTTCTTTGTTCAAAACTTTTTCCAATTCGCCTAAAAGTTTTAAAATATCAGCTTGGTCAAAACATTCTTCAGGTTGTTTAAAATCCTTATTAATCTCAGAAAACAATTTATCTCGATAGCTAAAAATATCCATATCAACAGTGATTCTGCTGCTTACACACCGTGGAAGAAAAAGGAACTAATTTAAAAATAATGTTGTGGGTGAAGCGCTGAATCTTAATCTCCAAAGCCTCACTATAAAACTATCCCCTTCCTGGATAGTAACAATTACAATAATAAATTATTAAAAAAAGTGGGCGCTTAAAGCAGGAGATTCAGTAGATATGTAACAAATTATACTTTCCTCTGTGGGGATTAGATCAGACTAAGGGGGATGATATCCAAACTACTGCCGTTCAGAAGTGGAAATAAACAATTCTGATATATTTAATTATTTTTATTTGATATAATTAAATGTTTTAAGAACAATTCAAAATTTCAAAAACAATAATTAATATCCACGGTTAAAACAATACTTCAATTCCAATTCTAAAACAATACACATTCACTTCCAACTATAGTTGCTTTTTCAGCCATACACACACTCAAACACTCCCTAAAACAATATAGTAAAAATGGTTATAAAAACGGTTATAAATTTAAATAAAAAGGACAAAGAATTGCTAGAACAACTTCAAAATAACAGTGATATCACATTCAAAATGGCAGACAAAGGAGGAGGCCTGGTCATTATGGACAGTAAAAACTATAAAAATGAGGCCGAGAGACTATTAAACGATAGAAAAACCTATAGGAAGCTAGAGATGGATCCAACTAAAAAGTTTATAACTAAATTACTTAAAATTATAGATAAAGGGAAGGATAAAGGGATTTTAACAGAAAAAGAATATTTATATATCAAACCACAACATCCTAGGATCCCCATATTTTACTTTTTGCCTAAGGTGCATAAAAGTCTAGTTAATCCCCCTGGGAGGCCTATCGTCTCGGGGATTGATTCTATTACATCCAACCTTTCTCAGTACGTGGACAATTTCCTCCAAAAATATGTAGGGACTTTAGATTCTTACTTAAAAGACTCTACTAGTGTTTTAAGAATACTGAAAGAAATAGAATGGGAGGATGGCTATTTTATGGCAACCTGTGATGTGTCATCTTTGTACACAAATATTAAACACAATTTAGGATTGGAAGCTGTGGAATATTTTTTATCTAAAGACGAGAGTATAGTTGAGGATCAGAAGGAATATATATTAGAAAGTATTAGTTTTATATTGGAGCATAATTATTTTTCTTTTGATGGTAATTATTTCCAGCAAATAGAAGGTACAGCCATGGGCACGAGATTCGCACCGAGCTACGCAAATTTGTTTATGGGAGAATGGGAACAGAGGTTTCTCCAGTTTGCTGAGCTCGGTGCGGATCTCGTGCTTTTTAAAAGATACATAGATGACATTTTAATAATTTGGCGTGGAAGTGAAGAGTCTCTCATAGATTTATTTAATACTATGAACAGTAATGATAGGGGCCTGACTTTTACTTATAATATCAGTAAAGAGAAAATTACCTTCCTAGATTTAGATCTAGTTGTGGAAAACAAAGAATGTATAACTAAAACCCATTTTAAGCCCACGGATGCAAATAACTACATCCACGCTACTAGCTGCCACTATAAGAAATGGATAGATAATATTCCGGTTGGCCAATGCCTAAGGATTCGAAAAAACTGTTCCAGATTAATGGATTTCGAGGAACAAATAGAAATATTGGAAGATAGGTTTAGAGATAGAGGCTATCAGGAGAAAAATATTAAAGCAGCTATCACAAGGGCTAGGGACACAGAGAGAAATTCCCTTTTGGAATATAAAAATAGAAAATTTGAGAACAGAGAAATGATAGATGTTCCATTTATCACCACATATAGTGAGGATCATGGGGTAATGAGGAAAATCCTAAGAAAGCACTGGCACCTTATAAAAAATGATCCTGTGATTGGAGACAAGCTCCCCCCATACCCAAGGATTGTGTATAAAAAAACAAAAAATTTTAAAACAATTTTAGCCCCTAGCGAATTTAAACGGAAAAAAGAAAGACCCCTGAAAGATAAGGATCTAAAAGGAGAAGAAATAAGAGGCTTCTTTCCCTGTGTCACTTGTAAAGCCTGTAGAAATGGGATTAAAAAGAAGGATGTAGTGATCCCAGGTATGGACAAAGAATATAAGATCAAGGATATAATTAGGTGCAATAGTAAGGGTGTAGTGTACATGTTACAATGTTCTTGTAATTATTTTTATATTGGGGAAACAACTAGGATGCTGAGAGATAGGGTTAGGGAACATCTAAGGAATATTGAAAAGGGGAAGTTGGATACACATTTATACCAACATTTTAGAGAGACACATAAAAATAACATCAAGGATCTCACATTTTGGGGGTTGTGTTTGGTAAGGAAGGACTGGAGGGGGGGCAATTTTGAAAATAAACTTTTAAAGAGAGAAGCTGAGTTAATTTATAATTTTAATACATTGTACCCCAATGGCCTCAACTCAGAACTAGAATTGGCCCCTTTTTTAATGTAATTTTTAATGTAATTTTCTATGTGTATTATATTACAATTTATTTTAATATCTTCTTAAAATGAGCCTCTAAATACTATATTTATCAGATTGATTATTTAATTGTTATAATATCTTCCTATAATGAGCCTCTAAAATACAATTTTTATCAGATTGATTATTTATACCCAATATTTTGTTTGCCCATATACACCACTAAACTTACCGGTTGTTAGAATATTTATTGTTTACTTTTCATGCCATGTGATAGTGATCATGAGTATTTGAAAATATATAACCTCCCCCTTAGGTTAATTTTAGATATCTTTTTTCTTAAATGTTTTTTAATTAATTTTTAAATTTATTAAATTTAAGATTTTAGAATAGTATTTTATTATGGATATTAATTTGTTGTATTCTAAATGGTAATAGTCTATGTATATATATGAATTGGTTTATGAGTGTGAAGTGGTTTGCAATTGATGAAGCATGTGTCTGTATTGATTCCCACATTTAATGCAAACTGGAAGGAAATTAACTACTGACAAATCAGAAGCTACAGCGGGGTTTTTAAGAAAGCACAGATGCAGGGTAAAGTATCTTGATAAAGACCCACACGGGTTGAAACGCGTAGAAGAATTACCCTGTCACTATATAAACAAAATTGCCTTTTTCTGCTACAAGTTTGATAAACAAAGACTGAAGGATCTTAACCGCGTACTGTGTAAGTACTAAAGAGCGGCCACAAGAATCAGGATTAGAGGTCTTCCTACACCTCGTAAATAGACTTGCGCAAGTCTGATTCACCTGGAGGTTCCGGATACCAGGTGACGTAGGAGTCTTGGAAGCCGCCGGTGTGCGGTCAATTGTTTGCAGCAGGACGGCTGAAATACAGTGGAGTAACGGTAACGGTAAGAAGGCGGATAGCCTCTAAATATACAGGACAGTAACGGAGATCTTAGTAAAAGACTGAAGTCTCACGGACTACCCCTTGTTTGGTGCAAATTGAATACAGCGCCGGTGAAAAAATACCGACGGCTGTTTGCATTTGGGGGCTAATCAATTTTAAGGATACTAATACCTAGCACCTTACCTTGCTGTAGCGGACTTGTTTAAACATACTGTGCACAACTTTCTTACCAGGAATATACGATATTACCTGTTGATCCCTTTTGGGAATATATTGCTCCTTCTGGTTTGTGACTTCTACTCAAACCTGCATGTATTGTTTTTATAACCGTTTTTATAACCATTTTTACTATATTGTTTTAGGGAGTGTTTGAGTGTGTGTATGGCTGAAAAAGCAACTATAGTTGGAAGTGAATGTGTATTGTTTTAGAATTGGAATTGAAGTATTGTTTTAACCGTGGATATTAATTATTGTTTTTGAAATTTTGAATTGTTCTTAAAACATTTAATTATATCAAATAAAAATAATAAAATATATCAGAATTGTTTATTTCCACTTCTGAACGGCAGTAGTTTGGATATCATCCCCCTTAGTCTGATCTAATCCCCACAGAGGAAAGTATAATTTGTTACATATCTACTGAATCTCCTGCTTTAAGCGCCCACTTTTTTTAATAATTTATTATTGTAATTGTTACTATCCAGGAAGGGGATAGTTTTATAGTGAGGCTTTGGAGATTAAGATTCAGCGCTTCACCCACAACATTATTTTTAAATTAGTTCCTTTTTCTTCCACGGTGTGTAAGCAGCAGAATCACTGTTGATATGGATATTTTTAGCTATCGAGATAAATTGTTTTCTGAGATTAATAAGGATTTTAAACAACCTGAAGAATGTTTTGACCAAGCTGATATTTTAAAACTTTTAGGCAAATTGGAAAAAGTTTTGAACAAAGAACTTAGGCAAAAGATGGAACTAATTGTCTTAGATAGATATTTGGATCAAGATTTAATCCCAAGGGGCCTTAAATTAAAAAAGAGTTGTACCTTTGAACTTAGTGAACCATTACAATTAGAATGGGATAGTGTTCTGAAAGGAGCATCAAAAGGTTTAATTGAAGTGATTAAAAAATCAAGAAATGAAAGTATTGAACAAATGAATAATGAAATATTAAACATTAAAGAAAAATTAGAATCGATAAAGGAAGATCAGGCCCTAAAAGAAAGACAACATGTAATTATTGAAAGATTAGAGAACACTAAGAAGGAAATTATAGTAGCCAAATATAAGAAATTTAAAAGGGATATTACAGAATCAGCAAACATACAGAGGGACACTGAACCCATGAATGTCGCTAAAGATTTGGGGAATGAAAGAGTAGAGAATAATTCATGGGAACACAATAACAGAAAAGCTGTGAACCACTATAATAGAGGACACAACTATGACTATAGAAATGGAGAATACAACAATGGGAACTATAGGAATAGATTCCAAGGTGGATGGAACCGGAATTATGATAGAAGGCCCTATAATTATAATCATTTTGATAATAGATATAATGGGCAAAATTACTTTAGAGGGAGGGATCACCAATGGAGGGAGAACCACAATGGATATAGGGATGAAAGGACAAATGATTTCCAGAGGAATAGAAATGGAGGCTATATGAGAAATAGGAATGCTGAACATTATGGTAGGGAAGGGAATAATTATCAACAAGGGGGTTTTAACCAACAAACAAGAAGGGAGGAGAATTCATCTATAAAAAGAAATCTGGATATACCAACATCAAATAGATTCACCCCCTTAAGTAATTTGAAAGAAAATCAATTCGGGGCAGGGAATAGTATGAAACAAATAGAATTAACCAGTGAAGAAAGGGATTTTTTAGATCGAAGCCCCAGAAGGGAGGGACGCCCATTACCGCAAAAAAACCCGAGTATACAAGAAAAAGAAGAAAGGGTTTTAGGGTCAAGAGAAAGAAAAAGACAACTAGAGGAGCTAGAGGAGGAAGGGGAAAGAATGGAAAGAATAGAAGCCAAGAGACAGAAATAACTAAGACAAGAAAGATAGGGATTTTCAATCTGAGTAATAAAATTTTAAGTAAAGATGAGGAGAGAGTTTTAAATTTAGGGTTATCATTTGCCCCATCTAGGACTTTAAATAAATTTGAAACTCACATTAATGTGAAGAAGTACGTGAGGAACCTTACTCTTAAACGGTTCTTTCTAAAAAACCCCATTGAAAAATATATAGGTAATGATAGAGCCACCACGAATGTTGATAAATTTGAACATACTAATTTAAAACTGAAGTCAAACTTCTATCCGAAAAACGATAGAGGAAGCAATTTAGAAACCTTCGAAAAAATGGTCCTATTGGACCTAAGGAAAAGTGAAGGACGAAAGAATAAATATAAAAGAAATTTAAATAAAAAGGACAAAGAATTGCTAGAACAACTTCAAAATAACAGTGATATCACATTCAAAATGGCAGACAAAGGAGGAGGCCTGGTCATTATGGACAGTAAAAACTATAAAAATGAGGCCGAGAGACTATTAAACGATAGAAAAACCTATAGGAAGCTAGAGATGGATCCAACTAAAAAGTTTATAACTAAATTACTTAAAATTATAGATAAAGGGAAGGATAAAGGGATTTTAACAGAAAAAGAATATTTATATATCAAACCACAACATCCTAGGATCCCCATATTTTACTTTTTGCCTAAGGTGCATAAAAGTCTAGTTAATCCCCCTGGGAGGCCTATCGTCTCGGGGATTGATTCTATTACATCCAACCTTTCTCAGTACGTGGACAATTTCCTCCAAAAATATGTAGGGACTTTAGATTCTTACTTAAAAGACTCTACTAGTGTTTTAAGAATACTGAAAGAAATAGAATGGGAGGATGGCTATTTTATGGCCACCTGTGATGTGTCATCTTTGTACACAAATATTAAACACAATTTAGGATTGGAAGCTGTGGAATATTTTTTATCTAAAGACGAGAGTATAGTTGAGGATCAGAAGGAATTTATATTAGAAAGTATTAGTTTTATATTGGAGCATAATTATTTTTCTTTTGATGGTAATTATTTCCAGCAAATAGAAGGTACAGCCATGGGCACGAGATTCGCACCGAGCTACGCAAATTTGTTTATGGGAGAATGGGAACAGAGGTTTCTCCAGTTTGCTGAGCTCGGTGCGGATCTCGTGCTTTTTAAAAGATACATAGATGACATTTTAATAATTTGGCGTGGAAGTGAAGAGTCTCTCATAGATTTATTTAATACTATGAACAGTAATGATAGGGGCCTGACTTTTACTTATAATATCAGTAAAGAGAAAATTACCTTCCTAGATTTAGATCTAGTTGTGGAAAACAAAGAATGTATAACTAAAACCCATTTTAAGCCCACGGATGCAAATAACTACATCCACGCTACTAGCTGCCACTATAAGAAATGGATAGATAATATTCCGGTTGGCCAATGCCTAAGGATTCGAAAAAACTGTTCCAGATTAATGGATTTCGAGGAACAAATAGAAATATTGGAAGATAGGTTTAGAGATAGAGGCTATCAGGAGAAAAATATTAAAGCAGCTATCACAAGGGCTAGGGACACAGAGAGAAATTCCCTTTTGGAATATAAAAATAGAAAATTTGAGAACAGAGAAATGATAGATGTTCCATTTATCACCACATATAGTGAGGATCATGGGGTAATGAGGAAAATCCTAAGAAAGCACTGGCACCTTATAAAAAAATGATCCTGTGATTGGAGACAAGCTCCCCCCATACCCAAGGATTGTGTATAAAAAAACAAAAAATTTTAAAACAATTTTAGCCCCTAGCGAATTTAAACGGAAAAAAGAAAGACCCCTGAAAGATAAGGATCTAAAAGGAGAAGAAATAAGAGGCTTCTTTCCCTGTGTCACTTGTAAAGCCTGTAGAAATGGGATTAAAAAGAAGGATGTAGTGATCCCAGGTATGGACAAAGAATATAAGATCAAGGATATAATTAGGTGCAATAGTAAGGGTGTAGTGTACATGTTACAATGTTCTTGTAATTATTTTTATATTGGGGAAACAACTAGGATGCTGAGAGATAGGGTTAGGGAACATCTAAGGAATATTGAAAAGGGGAAGTTGGATACACATTTATACCAACATTTTAGAGAGACACATAAAAATAACATCAAGGATCTCACATTTTGGGGGTTGTGTTTGGTAAGGAAGGACTGGAGGGGGGGCAATTTTGAAAATAAACTTTTAAAGAGAGAAGCTGAGTTAATTTATAATTTTAATACATTGTACCCCAATGGCCTCAACTCAGAACTAGAATTGGCCCCTTTTTTAATGTAATTTTTAATGTAATTTTCTATGTGTATTATATTACAATTTATTTTAATATCTTCTTAAAATGAGCCTCTAAATACTATATTTATCAGATTGATTATTTAATTGTTATAATATCTTCCTATAATGAGCCTCTAAAATACAATTTTTATCAGATTGATTATTTATACCCAATATTTTGTATGCCCATATACACCACTAAACTTACCGGTTGTTAGAATATTTATTGTTTACTTTTCATGCCATGTGATAGTGATCATGAGTATTTGAAAATATATAACCTCCCCCTTAGGTTAATTTTAGATATCTTTTTTCTTAAATGTTTTTTAATTAATTTTTAAATTTATTAAATTTAAGATTTTAGAATAGTATTTTATTATGGATATTAATTTGTTGTATTCTAAATGGTAATAGTCTATGTATATATATGAATTGGTTTATGAGTGTGAAGTGGTTTGCAATTGATGAAGCATGTGTCTGTATTGATTCCCACATTTAATGCAAACTGGAAGGAAATGAACTACTGACAAATCAGAAGCTACAGCGGGGTTTTTAAGAAAGCACAGATGCAGGGTAAAGTATCTTGATAAAGACCCACACGGGTTGAAACGCGTAGAAGAATTACCCTGTCACTATATAAACAAAATTGCCTTTTTCTGCTACAAGTTTGATAAACAAAGACTGAAGGATCTTAACCGCGTACTGTGTAAGTACTAAAGAGCGGCCACAAGAATCAGGATTAGAGGTCTTCCTACACCTCGTAAATAGACTTGCGCAAGTCTGATTCACCTGGAGGTTCCGGATACCAGGTGACGTAGGAGTCTTGGAAGCCGCCGGTGTGCGGTCAATTGTTTGCAGCAGGACGGCTGAAATACAGTGGAGTAACGGTAACGGTAAGAAGGCGGATAGCCTCTAAATATACAGGACAGTAACGGAGATCTTAGTAAAAGACTGAAGTCTCACGGACTACCCCTTGTTTGGTGCAAATTGAATACAGCGCCGGTGAAAAAATACCGACGGCTGTTTGCATTTGGGGGCTAATCAATTTTAAGGATACTAATACCTAGCACCTTACCTTGCTGTAGCGGACTTGTTTAAACATACTGTGCACAACTTTCTTACCAGGAATATACGATATTACCTGTTGATCCCTTTTGGGAATATATTGCTCCTTCTGGTTTGTGACTTCTACTCAAACCTGCATGTATTGTTTTTATAACCGTTTTTATAACCATTTTTACTATATTGTTTTAGGGAGTGTTTGAGTGTGTGTATGGCTGAAAAAGCAACTATAGTTGGAAGTGAATGTGTATTGTTTTAGAATTGGAATTGAAGTATTGTTTTAACCGTGGATATTAATTATTGTTTTTGAAATTTTGAATTGTTCTTAAAACATTTAATTATATCAAATAAAAATAATTAAATATATCAGAATTGTTTATTTCCACTTCTGAACGGCAGTAGTTTGGATATCATCCCCCTTAGTCTGATCTAATCCCCACAGAGGAAAGTATAATTTGTTACATATCTACTGAATCTCCTGCTTTAAGCGCCCACTTTTTTTAATAATTTATTATTGTAATTGTTACTATCCAGGAAGGGGATAGTTTTATAGTGAGGCTTTGGAGATTAAGATTCAGCGCTTCACCCACAACATTATTATTAAATAATAAATTACAAAGTCACTTTGTATATAAAGTAAACAGGGGGCGCTATACTACACACAATACTTTAAATAAAAGAACAATCCCTGTATCTCTGTAACGCTTTTCTCAGCTCAAAGACAAGCATTTTATCTGGCTGAGCTGAGAAACGCGTTGCATGTTTATGAGCTGAGAAACACTTTACATTTTTTAAACAGATCAGCTGTACACTGATGTTCTATTAAAGTTTGTATTATTTTTATCAAGTTGCAGCGTAATGTTTGTGGAAAGTCGCTGCTTGATTTCTCCTGATTGCCCGTGGCCAGATATTGGAGACTCTTGTGTCTAAGGAGGAATTCCCCTGGAGGTTTTTGCCGGGACCATCAGCCAGCTGGTGGCTGCGACATCCAGCCTGCCTATTTGCACTATCCATCTATATAGTGCCATCTTACTAGTGAGTGACCCATATGGGATTTTTTTATTTGTTTCATAAATCATGCAATCTACATCATGAGGCACCCTTTTGTCATTAAATACTAAATAAATGCTAGTGAGAATGATGTATTAAAACAAAGAATACTCTCAGAATAATTCACAGATATATTATTTAAAATGATATTCGTTTTTTAAATATTAAAAAAATAAGTGCACAATTTACTGTCCATCTGTGCCAACATATTGTAACCCTGGTTTCCTTCTATGCTAAGACCAATAAGGGAAAGTTAGAAATCGTGCACTAGAGTATGCAACCAATGACTGTGTAGAATATAACAGGTGAAAGTATTATGCTAAATTATTTAATACATGTATATAATAAAATGTGTAACATTCTTTTAAATACATTTCATAAATGTCCACTAACGTTCTGGTGGTGTGTAGGAAAACAGTGACACAAAATAATTTGTTTTTACTTATCCCTTACATGTGTTTCTATTCAAGAATTTGTAACATCTTTCACTAGTTGTTATCAACTATGTTTTACAGTACTCATGGATCACACTAATGTTATCGATTTAAACTTACTTAAGAATGTAATAGGTCCGAATATAAGAATTGTTGTTCAAGAAATAAGTTGTAAAGAAGAATATCATTTTTTTTTTTGCAAAGAATATTAACAGTTTTTGGCATGAATGTAACAGAAAATAAACTCTTTGAATCATACATATAAGCTGTAAACAATATGAGCAATATTTGCAGTAATTGAAGAGAGGTCTCGGAATCTTTGGTGAAGCAAAATCATTCCTTTATTCCTGCATGTTAAAAAACTATGGCAAATCATCAGGAGAGCATCACAGCTTCAACCCCAGAGCTTGTCTGTCACAATGGCTGACGCGTTTCTTCTGAACAAGCCGTAATCATAGCTTAATTGATGGCAGACAAGCAGGGTGTTTTAAAACATGAAATGTGAATGAATATGAGCAATATGAAATGTTCCAAGATACCTTTAAAAGACCACTTCTTAGATATCAATATATGGCATAAACGCAGTGATAGAGAACTTTTTTGAACTTAAAGGGACAGTAAAGTTAAAAAATCTTTCATGATTTAAATAGGGCATGTAATTTTAAACAACTTTCCAATTTACTTTTATTACCAATTTGCTTTGTTCTCTTGGTATTCTTAGTTGAAAGCTAAATCTAGGAGGTTCATGTGCTAATTTCTTAGACCTTGAAGACTGCCTCTACTCTGAAAGCATTTTAACGTTTTTCACCACTAGAGGGCGTTAGTTCATGTGTTTCATATAGATAACATTGAGCTCAGGCACGTGAAGCTCCTAGAAGTCAGCAATGATTGGCTAAAAATTAAAGTCTGTCAAAAGAACTGAAATAAGGGGGAAGTTTGCAGAGGCTTAGATACAAGGTAATCACAGAGGTAAAAAGTATATTATTATAACTGTGTTGGTTATGCAAAATTGATGAATGTGTAATAAAGGGATTATCTACCATTTTAAACAACAACAATTCTGGTGTTTATTATCCCTTTAAGTCCCCAAACTGTAACAGAAACCAATTTATCTCAAAGTGCCAACACTTCAAATAAAGCTTGGAAAAGGAGGGGCTTTTTTAAACGAAATTGCTCACAACTGCATGAACTAAATAGCACAAATTAACTTTTTTTTTTCTGTGTAGAAAACATAAAACACTTAAGCAAATTGAAATAGTGATCTGCAAATGCAACTTTTGTCTTCAGCTTTTATAAATCTACTAGCAAAAAAGTAGAATAAAAGCACACACATGCACACATACATACATATGCACAAGCATACACATACATACATATGCACACGCACCCATACATACATACGGACCCCCACACACATACACACATAGATGCACACATATACATTCATACACACATGCGCATATATACATAACTATACACAAACACACAATCAACGTATCAAACAGTTGCTAGGCCACCAGACCGAAAAAACAAGACAAACTGCAACAGAACAAACAGAGATCTTGCAATCACAGAAGTGAATACCGGAGGTATGTTCCGACCCCACTAACAGTGTCATAAGCCGAGGACCAGTGAGAGGCAGGGCAAACCACTAGCAGGCCAATAAATAGAACAATAAACTGTCATTTGTATATTGTATAATATTATTGTTCTAGTGCTAAAACAATGATCATCTGTCTCTATCCCATGCCCCCATTCCAATCAGTTTGAATTTGTACATAAAAACATCATATGTTTCAAAGCAATTTCAAGCAATAATAAAAATGTATTTGAATAAGAAAAAAAATCACATAACTAGTATTATTAACTTATATGTCATAAATCATTTTAAAACATTTTGCAATGGAAATTTGGAAATTAAACTCCTCAAAATGTAATACTACAATACATTTTACTTTGTATGTGTACGAATATGAAAATTGGTATTACATTTAAAAAAACAAAACAAAAAAAACACCACAAGTACTTTTTGGATCTTGTACAGAAAACATCATCCACACCCTGGGTAGATGATATTGGATGCGTGTATGAATGATGGACTTCCACAGAAAACACATACACACATATGATATGTGTGTATGTATTATTAAAAATATGGTCTCAGAGTTATCCTTGTTTGTTCTGGAAAAAAAACGATAGTGATCCCTGGAACATCAATAAATTGACTGGCTGACAGTGTCTTTGACTATAAATTAAATCCGCTGATTCTGTTTCCAGATAATTTTCCAATGTGTACTGTAAATAATCACAATAGAATTTAAACAACTCTCTTAGGAAGTCAGTCAAACTTGACTGATTAAACCTTGGGTAAGGTTGGATAAGTTTTTCAAAACTTAGATTCAGCAACGAAGTTTGACAAACTTCATCCATAAAGTCAGCTGGACGGGTGGTTTTACAGGTTAAACACCAAAAAAGCTCAACAAATATTTTATAAATCACAACAGCATTTCTTATTATTTACAATGTAAGAACTATTTTACATGTGATCAGACAGTGTACTTTTTATTCAGAAAAACAAAATGTATTCTTACCTGATAAATAAAAAAATTTCATGGTGGTGAGAGTCAACAAGCCATTACTTCTGGAATTCAACTCTTGGCCACTAGGAGGAGGCAAAGATTCCCAAAACTCTAAGAGCACTAAAAATTCCTCCCGCCTCTTTTCTACTTCTCTTTTTCTATGTCTCACTAATATACCAGAGTCTGGTATATTAGTGAGACAGAGAAGTAGAAAAGGTAGGAAAGGAAAAAGCAGGGAAAATGAGCCGCCAGAAAGGTAAGCATAAATTTTGTTTATTTTCATAAGGTGGTGAGAGTCCACAAGAACTAATACCCAAGCTGTGGGGTCCATAAGTGATATGGACGACCCAAAAATATTTCTGAAAAGGCAGGCACCTAATTTCTAGACACTGCTGCCTGGAGGACTTTTCTACCAAAAGCCGCTTCAGAAGAATTTAGTAAAGGTATGTAAGGATGACTATGTTGCTGCCTTGCAAATTTGTTCAACAGACGCGACTCTAAAGTGTGGATGCTAAAATATTACTGCGCAATAACATGGCACACACTAAAAAAATTCAGCATGAGCGAGCGACAGCGTTGTGCGGACAGATAACACGTCGGAAGTCTAAGCAGTGTAGTGGAGTAGGAGCGTGCTACAGCTCTAAGCTGACTGAAAGAAAAGCTATATTATAACAGCATGTAGGGGCAGGAGCGTGCCAGAGCGTATAGAGCTAACTCACAAAAATAAAAATAGGTTACAAGCTCTTTTATTGATGCATTTGCTCTTGAGAAAGGTGAAACACATTGAGCTACGTAATTTTAACCCCTAAACCTAACCCTAAACCTAACCGTAACCCTAACCCAAAACCTAACAACCCAAAACTTTTTTAACTAAATAATACCTATTAAAAACTAAATACATACTTACCTGTGAAATAAAACCTAACCTAGCTACAATATAACTAATAGTTAAATTGTGCTTAGGTTTTATTTTTATTTCACAGGCAAGTTTGTATTTATTTTAACTAGGTAGACTAGTTAGTAAATAGATATTAACTATTTACTAACTACCTTATTAAAATAAATACAAAGTTACCTGTGAAATAAAACCTAAGCTGCCTTACACTAAAACCTAATATTACAAAAAAAAAACTACCAATACAAAAATTAAAAAGCACTAAAATGACAAAAAATTAAAAAACCTACCATTAGAAAAAATAACAAACGGTTAGATTACGAGTTTTGCAGTATGAGTGAAAAAGCAGCATTATGGCTCTTTTTCACTATCGCTGCTATTACGAGTTTTGCAGATATAGGTGTACCACACACTTTTTTGGCTGTAACGCAACGTAACTACCACAGCTTTCAAAAAGTCATTTTTCAATGGGACTTCCATAGCGCCGGTATTACTAGTTTGCCTGTCCGGCCAAAAAGTGAGCGGTACAGCCTATAACTACAAGATCCGTACCGTAAACTGAAAGTCAGTAGTTATGGCTTATATGTTACAAAGCCGTAACATAAAACTCATAACTAACACCCATAAACTACCTATTAAACCCTAAACCGAGGCCCACCCGCATCGCAAACACTAAAATAAAATTATTAACCCCTAATCTGCCGCTCCGGACATCGCCACCACTATAATAAACATATTAACCCCTAAACCGCTGCACTCCCGCATCGTAAACACTAGTTAAATATTATTAACCCCTAATCTGCTGTCCCTAACATCACCGCAACTATACTAAAGTTATTCACCCCTAAACCTAACCCTAAGTCTAACCCTAACACTCACTAACTTTAATATAATTAAAATAAATCTAAATAAAAATGACTATCATTAACTAAATAATACCTATTTAAAACTAAATACTTACCTGTAAAATAAAACCTAAGCTAGCTACAATATAACTAATAGTTACATTGTAGCTATCTTAGGGTTTATTTTTATTTCACAGGTAAGTTTGTATTTATTTTAACTAGGTAGATTTGTTAGTAAATAGTTATTAACTATTTACTAGCTATCTAGTTAAAATAAATACAAATTTACCTGTAAAATAAAACCTAACCTGTCTTACACTAACACCTAACCTTACACTACAATTAAATAAATTACATTAATTAAATACAATTAACTACATTGCAAAAAATATAAATATTTTTTTTTATCAAATATTAAAACTAATTACACCTAATCTAATAGCCCTATGAAAATAAAAAAGACCCCCAAAATAAAAAACCATAGTCTACAATAAACTACAAATGGCCCTTAAAAGGGTCTTTTTGGGGGGGCATTGCCCCAAAGAAATCAGCTCTTTTACCTGTAAAAAAATAATACAAATAACCCCCCAACAGTAAAACCCACCACCCACACAACCAAACCCCCCCAAATAAAATCCTATCTAAAAAAAACTAAGTTCCCCATTGCCCTAAAAAGGGCATTTGTATGGGCATTGCCCTTAAAAGGGCATTTAGCTCTTTTTCTGCCCAAACCCTAAGTTAAAAATAAAACCCACCCAATAAACCCTTAAAAAAAAACTAACACTAACCCCCGAAGATCCACTTACAGTTTTTGAAGACCGGACATCCATCCTCAACGTAGCCGGAAGAAGTCTTCATTCAAGCGGTAAGAAGTCCTCAAGGGAGCCGGGAGAAGTCTTCATCCAAGCAGCAAGAAGTGGTCCTCCAGACGGGCAGAAGTCTTCATCCAGACGGCATCTTCTATCTTCATCCTTCCGACGTGGAGCGGCTTCATCTTCAAGACATCCGGCACGTAGCATCCTCTTCTTTCCACGGCTCTTCAAGAATGAAGTCTCCTTTAAATGATGTCATCCAAGATGGCGTCCCTTGAATTACGATTGGCTGATAGAATTCTATCAGCCAATCGGAATTAAAGTTGAAAAAATCCTATTGGCTGAAGCAATCAGCCAATAGGATTGAGCTTCAATCCTATTGGCTGATCCAATCAGCCAATAGGATTGAGCTCGCATTCTATTGGCTGTTCCAATCAGCCAATAGAATGCGAGCTCAATCCTATTGGCTGATTGGATCAAATAGTATATATATATATATATATATATATACTATATATATATAACATTATATTAGTGCTAGCTTTATGCAACTTAATATTGCAGTTACATTTTTATTAAAAAAGAGGGTTTTTTAGATCCGCCCTCTGTGCTCTACTGAACGGGTCTGTTTTTTTCACTGAGCGCATCTGGGCAGCTTTCTAGTCACAGCCCTGCCTGATCGTGCCGTTACACTCAATGTAGCTCGCTCCCGCTGTCAGACAGAGCAGGAGCGAGCTACATTGAGTGTAATGGCGCGATCAGGCCGGGTTGTGACTAGACAGCTGCCCAGATGCGCTCAGTGAAAAAAGCAGACCCGCTCAGTAGAGCACAGAGGGCGGGTCTGAAAAACCCTCTTTTTTAATAAAAATTTAACCACAATATTATGTTGCATAAAGCTAGCACTAATATAATGTTATATAATTCTGCACTATGTGCAGAATTATAAAACATTGTTTTCTAGGTTTACTGACCCTTTAAAAGGGCCTTTTGTAGGGCATTGCCCTAAAAAAAATAAGTTATTTTTCTACAAAAGAAAAACAAACACCCCTAACAGTATACAAACCCAGCTATTTTTCTTGCCCTTAAAAGGGCATTCAGCTCTTTTTCAAATAGCCCAAATCCTAATCTAAAAAGAAAAAACACCCAAAAAAACCTTTAAAAAACCTAACACTAACCCCTTTTTAGGTACTCACAGTTGCTGAAGTTCGGCTTGAACAATCTCCATCCCAGCGGCTCCATCTTCATCCAGGCGGATCCATCTTCATCCATCGCGGGACCTGCATCTTCTTCATCCCTGTGCAGGCGGAGCGGTCGATGCACAGAGGTGGAGGTCCAGGAGAAGGTCCAAGGCTGAGGTCCAGGCGGAGGTCCAAGGCGAAGGTCCAGACGGAGGTCCATCGATCAGACGTGGAGGTCCTCTTCATGTGATCATCCGTCGCACTCTGAGGATTCAAATGCAAGGTACCCCTTTTATACTGGGGGTACCATTGCATTCCTATTGGCTGAAAAATTTAAATCAGCCAATAGGAATTAGAGCTGCTAAAATCCTATTGGCTGTTCAAATCAGCCAATAGGATTTAAGCAGCTCTCATTCCTATTGGCAATATACTATCATTATTTATTTTGTCCCCTTTTCCTGTAATTTCATGCTGAAATTGTGAGCATTTCAGTTCCAGTTAAGCATGTGTGCTGTTCACAGAGGAAAACTTTCCTGAACTATATCAGTCTGATCCTATCAAGTAAGGTCAGTCCAGCTCCGAAATACCAGGCAATTCTCCTCTGAACAAGAATGATGACAACTTGACGTGATCGTTTCAGCCCTTTGTGGGCCTCGTCAGTGAGGTGCAGCCATTTTCCTCTAAGCTAAGCTTAGAGGGATATGGCTGCACCTCACTGACGAGGCCCAAAAGAGCTCAAAATCTTTGGTTGCCGTTTCCCTTGTTCAGAGGAGAATTGCCTGGTATTTCAAGGCTGGACTGACCGTGTTAGGCGAGATCAGACTGATATACTTCAGGAAAGTTTTCCTCTGTGAAAAGCACAATTGGGCAAAAAGAGGCTGCTCATAGGTGGTAACCGGGCCATAGAACAAGTCACTGAGCTGTTGTGCATTCCTGGAAGACTGCTTCTCTTTCTGTTTGTATCTGTTTGTATTTGTATTATGAGGATTTGGACTTATTGGTAACATAAACCCGTACAAGAAAATGATTGCATTACTGGCATACACCCCATAGTAAATCCTCTGTTATATTGGTAACATTGACAAATGTTGATGCTGCGTTCTTGTGTTGATGCTGCGCTCCTGTGTTGATGCTGCGTTTCTGTGTATTTGAGCATGTTATAGTGATATTACTGTCCTCTTTGTAAGTGTTTAACTCTTCAGTAAAACTGGATTATAAAAGCCATACTAAATGCTATATCATTTAATAAGAACCTTAATTTCTTTTAATATATAATAGGCTGAAAGTCACATGTTTGATAAAATTGTAACAAATATATTTCCAGTTATTTATTTGTTTCTGGCCAGCTAGCTGTATAGTGTATGACATTAAAGCCATTTTTTATGAGCTCTTGTAGTAATCTATCAATCTGCAAAGCCTCAATTTTCATTCCTTTCTGTTAAAAAAAAGACTCTGATGTTAAATCTTTCAGTGACTGCATTGTATCTAAAACAATTGCAAATCTCTCTTCTTTCTGTCTAGAAGATACTGGAGAACTTGTATCTAACCCTACTCCTGTTACAAACCCTTTCACAGCCCTAGCTCCTTGTTGCTTAAAATATGTATTTGTATTTACATTTGATTTGTTTTATTAGTTATTTATTTATTTTTGTACAAGAGCTACAAACACATACATGCTTCTAATCTCTGCTAACTAATAGGTATTTTGACTTTGCCCAGAATAAGTTTTTTCCTATATGCAGCTTTTTATTCTGCTTTATAACAGGCTTGGGAATGTAATGTAATCTGTTTAATGTGCTAACCCCTGATTATCCAAGTGTATCAGGAAACTTCCTGTCTATGCTGGTGCATAATCCGATTTAAATGCAGATGCCTCTACACAAGAATGATTACAGCAATGAAATTGTATGTGCTGAATTCTTGCAGTGATGGTTTATTAATATTAGTCATTAAGAAGGAAGAAACTGTTTATGTTGTAGTTAAAGAAACCATAATGGGTATCACTGCTGAACAACAGGATCAACCAGTTTCCAGCCATCATATCTCCAAATCTGTTTCTGTGAGATTTAGCTTGTATTACTGCCATTTTCCTGAGGGAAATGGGTTTGAATGAAAGATTAAATTCCAGGACCCCAGTGAGCTTGAACTTTGTAACCTCAAATAGCTGTTTACATTATTTAACCCTCAAGCACTTTCTACATACATGTGTATTTTGTTACACTGCAGCTCTAGCTTTTGTGTTATTTCTTAAAACAGTAAAGAAATTTAATTTAACTCTTAACGCCTCAACCCTCATGAGAGGATAGTATTTGTCTTAGCTTGTCTGTTGCAGGAAACTTACATAATAATTTTGCTAGTTTGTTTATTTAAATGCATTTCCATAATAATTATATCCAAGTTAACTAGCAACGTTTTCGGGGGCTCCTGTCCCTTTCTCAAGCTTGAGAAAGGGGCAGGAGTCCCAAAACATGGCGTGTCTCAATAAACGCCCAGTAATGCCTATGGCCAGTCCCTCCATGCACCTTTAGTTTTATCCAGCAAGTCTACTTACCCATAAAAAAACAGACATGCGCATAACTTTTAGAAACATTTACATAAACACATAAGCATTTTTCTGAGGTACTGTTATTAATATTTTCCTGTATTGCTAGTGCTATACATTTGATGCGTGAGATTTCTTATATTGGATATAATTTCTTATATTGCAGCTATAGATTTTAATGACAGGAATGGCCACTAACAAAACCGTGGAAAATAAAGGTGAATTGATGCTCAATGAATTTCAAATGTATTATCCACTTTCCAACAAGGCCTCTTGGCAAATTCATGATCATCTTTAAATCCAGGCCAATGTTTAAAGTGATGGTAAATGATAAGTATAAAAATGACTGAATTTAGAATAAGATCGTTATTGCAATGTAATCCAGATTCATATTTTTTCAAAACATTTTTTGGCTTTCTAAAATGTAAGTATTTTTATAATCTATCACATACCTTAATAGTGCAGATGGGTCTGCTATACACCTCACTTAATTGAAGAGAAAAAAAGATGTGGGTAGAGAGTTGGTAAGTGACAGACAGCCTAATGGAATACATTTTACTCGATGCACGCAATGGAGCACATGCGTGTATACAAGTCGCATTGAAGATAGCATGCCGTATGGCAATGTTTTTGAAGTGAGGGGGCCCGGCGGGGGACTACAAGACACACTATAATATAAAGTACAAGATCAACGATTTATAGGTAGCTCTGAAATAAAGAACAAACAAACAATGTATAATTCTTATATTAACTTGTTCTTTTTGATAGTACTTTCTCATAGTTCGGTGTGTACCATCCCTTTAAGTCTAGAGATAAAGTTACACCTGCGTATTAGCAGGCTAGGAGGTCAGTAGTAGAGTGGGGAATTTAGAAAATGAATAATAAATAAAAAAAAAATCATGAAAGAGTTCCATAAATGCTTATATTAGAGCTTCAAACTCCCATCTAAAAATCTGAAAATATAAACTTGATATGAAATTATGAATTAGATTTGTTATGATTGTTGTTTCCAACTCAACTGTTCCTGGTTGAGAATTCTGTCCCTGTGTTTTAATTCTATAAAGGAAACCTAAGGCTGACGTAAAACACCCACTCCTACCCCTGACATGGAAAGTCTTGCCCTAGAACTGATAGACTGGGCCTCCATGATGTCAAGACTCTCTTAGATCACCCAGACCAAGCCCTGAGCCACAAGGTCCTGAGATCATAATCACTAAACATAAGCATGATTACATTCCCCATTTTTAAATGGGCATTCTGAATAAATTTTGTCAGTGAAACAAATTTAATTTATTTGGGTTTATACAGAAAACATTTGGCTAGATTACGAGTTGTGCGCTAAGGTAAAAAAGCAGCATTAAGAGGTCCTAATGCTACTTTTTTACTACCGCTGCTATTACGAGTCTTGAAGGTTTAGGGTCACCGCACACTTCTTTGGCCTTAACGCAAAACGACTTGCGTAATCTTCGTAAAGTCTTTTTTCTATGGGACTTCCATAGCGCCGGTATTACGAGTCTGTCCTGGGAGGCCAAAAAGTGAGCGGTACACCCTACCCCGTCAAGAGTAGGGATGGGCGAATGTGCAAATTTTCGAATTTCGAATCTAGAACGAATGTTATTACCGAAATTCGAATTCTAAATTCGAATGTCGATAAGAACGAATATTCTTAAAAATTCGAAAATCGAATGTTATTTACAGTTTTCAAATGTCACTTTCGAATTCGAATGTTTATAATTATATCGAATGTCTACATTCGAAATTCGAATTTTTCGAATTCGAATATAAATTCGAATTTTTCGAATTCGAATATTGCATAATTCGAATATTACATTTAAAAGCATTAGAAATACTATTACAATCTAAATTCGAATTTTTCAAATTCGAATACACGTATTGCATAATTCGAATATTATATTTAAAGAAAGAGCATTAGAAATACTATTACAATCTAAATTCGAATTTTTCGAATTCGAATACACGTATTGCATAATTCGAATATTACATTTAAAGAAAAAGCATTAGAAATACTATTACAATCTAAATTCGAATTTTTCGAATTCGAAAATTGCATAATTCGAATATTACATTTAAAAAAAAAGTATTAGAAATACTATTACAATCTAAATTCGAATTTTTCGAATTCGAATACACGTATTGCATAACTCGAATATTACATTTAAAAGCATTAGAAATACTATTACAATCTAAATTCGAATTTATCGAATTCGAATACACGTATTGCATAATTCGAATATTATATTTAAAGAAAAAGCATTAGAAATACTATTACAATCTAAATTCGAATTTTTCGAATTCGAATACACGTATTGCATAATTCGAATATTACATTTAAAGAAAAAGCATTAGAAATACTATTACAATCTAAATTCGAATTTTTCGAATTCGAATATTGCATAATTCGAATATTACATTTAAAGAAAAAGTATTAGAAATACTATTACAATCTAAATTCGAATTTTTCGAATTCGAATACACGTATTGCATAATTCGAATATTACATTTAAAGAAAAAGCATTAGAAATACTATTACAATCTAAATTCGAATTTTTCGAATTCGAATATTGCATAATTCGAATAATACATTTAAAGAAAAAGCATTAGAAATACTATTACAATCTAAATTCGAATTTTTCGAATTCGAATATTGCATAATTCGAATATTACATTTAAAGAAAAAGCATTAGAAATACTATTACAATCTAAATTCGAATTTTTCGAATTCGAATACACGTATTGCATAATTCGAATATTACATTTAAAGAAAAAGCATTAGAAATACTATTACAATCTAAATTTGAATTTTTCGAATTCGAATACACGTATTGCATAATTCGAATATTACATTTAAAGAAAAAGCATTAGAAATACTATTACAATCTAAATTCGAATTTTTCGAATTCGAATATTGCATAATTCGAATATTACATTTAAAGAAAAAGCATTAGAAAAACTATTACAATCTAAATTCGAATTTTTCGAATTCGAATATTGCATAATTCGAATATTACATTTAAAGAAAAAGCATTAGAAATACTATTACAATCTAAATTTGAATTTTTCGAATTCGAATTTTTTCGAATGTAATCGTAAAATTCGAAACCGAATATTCGAAAATCGAATGTTAGAATGTTATGTAAACATTCGAATGTGTTAAAATTCGTGCCGTTTTTCGAATGTTGCGAAACATTCGCCCATCCCTAGTCAAGAGTCCTAACGCATTTAAAAGTCAGTAGCTAAGAGTTTTATGGTACAACTGCGTAACATAAAACTCATAACTAAAGTGCTAAAAAGTACACTAACATCCATAAATAACCTATTAACCCTTAAACCAAGGCCCTCCCGCATTGCAAACACTAAAATTAAAATTTTAACCCCTAATCTGCCGCTCCGGACATCGCCGCCACCTACATTATATTTCTGAATTCCTAATCTGCTGCCCCCAATGTCGCCGCAACCTACCTACACTTATTAACCCCTAATCTGCCGCCCCCAACGTCGCCGCCACTATATTAAACATATTAACCCCTAAACCACCGTACTCCAGCCTCACAAACATTAGTTAAATATTATTAACTCCTAATCTGCCGTCCCTAACATTGCTGCCACTTACCTACACTTATTAACCCCTAAGTCTAACCCTAACCCTAACACCCCCTAACTTAAATATAATTACAATAAATCTAAATAAAAATTCCTATCATTACCTAAATTATTCCTATTTAAAACTAAATACTTACCTATAAAATAAACCCTAAGCTAGCTACAATATAACTAATAGTTACATTGTAGCTAGCTTAGGGTTTATTTTTATTTTACAGGCAAGTTTGTATTTATTTTAACTAGGTACAATAGTTATTAAATAGTTATTAACTATTTAATAACTACCTAGCTAAAATAAATACAAAAGTACCTGTAAAATAAAACCTAACCTAAGTTACAATAACACCTAACACTACACTATAATTAAATGAATTTACTAAATTAAATACAATTACCTAAATTAAATTAAATTAGCTAAAGTACAAAACCCCCCCACTAAATTACAGAAAATAATAAACAAATTACAGATATTTAAACTAATTACACCTAATCTAATAGCCCTATCAAAAAAAAAGCCCCGCCAAAATAAAAAAAAACCCTAGCCTAAACTAAACTAATTTATTTAAATTATATTTAAGTTAGGGGGTGTTAGGGTTAGCGTTAGACTTAGGTTTAGGGGTTAATACATTTAGTATAGTGGTGGCGACGTTGGGGACGGCAGATTAGGGGTTAATAAGTGTAGGTAGGTTGCGGCGACATTGGGTGCGGCAGATTAGGGGTTAATAAATATAATTTAGGTGTCAGCGATGTTGAGGGCAGCAGATTAGGGGTTCATAAGTATAATGTAGGTGCGGCGGTGTCCGGAGTGGCAGATTAGGGGTTAAAAAATATAATGCAGGTGTCGGCAATGTCGGGGGGCAGCAGATTAGGGGTTAATAAGTGTAAGATTAGGGGTGTTTAGACTCAGGTTCATGTTAGGGTGTTAAGTGTAGACATAAATTTTATTTCCCCATAAAAATCAATGGGGCTGCGTTAGTGAGTTTTACGCTGCTTTTTTGCAGGTGTTAGACTTTTTCTCAGCCGGCTCTCCCCATTGATTCCTATGGGGAAATCGTGCACAAGCACGTACGACCAGCTCACCGCTGACTTAAGCAGCGCTGGTATTGGAGTGCGGTAATGAGCAAAATTTTTCACTTCTTGTCTTTTAACGATGGGTTTAGAAAAACCTGTAATACCAGCGCTGCAGGTAAGTGAGCAGTGGTACAAAACTGCTCATTAGCACAGCATAGCCTCTAACGTAAAACTCGTAATCTAGCCGATTGATCTCTTGGTCATGTGTAAATTTGTACCTTTAATAAGATGAATATAAGCTACTGCATTTTTCTACAAACATGCACATCTTGTTGGTTTTAAAATAATAACAAACAGCTTTAAAATTCAATTTTTCAGAGTTCTTTCATATGCATTATAGAAAGCAATTCCACTAGGTTTAAAAAAATCAATACCCTACAGGATGTATTGATTTCTATATAGTTCTCAATAGATTAACTTTGATGTCATTGACTGGCATTTCCTGACACACCTAAATATGAACATGTATTACAGAGCACATTTGGCATCCAAGAACATTTGCTAAGTCTTAATAATATCTTATCTACATAATATCTTTTTATGTAGGATATGATAATTCTAAGTTAACTTCAGATCATGTGTGTGTGTGTGTAATACCCACATGTAGAAATATAGCACAAACAATTGATGCACAGAAAATGTCAGATCTTATCACAAAAATATGTATGCAAATGACATAAGAGTGCAGTATACTCACTCCATAAGTTCTTTATGATCAGCCCGTCTTATGAGGAAAGCCTTTAAACAACACACAGCCAAACTGTGGATAGAAGGATATTCTATTAGTGAAATAATAGAATGTTCTGTGTGTAAAACAAGTAGTAACTTACTCCATTGGAGGTCGAGGTCCAGCCCAGTCACAGCAAATCAGCACAAAAAGCAAAAAAGATAGAATAAAAGCAAAGCTTTAATGTAGCTCAACGCGTTTCAAAGATTAAAACCGTCTGTTTCAAGAGCAAATTAAAATCAAGTGTACAATTGCTTTAAGGGCAAATTAAAACAAAGTGTACAATAGGTTTGATTGCAGATGAGAACCAGAAGGTCAATCAATATAATCCATCTTTATGTAGTTAGCCTAATTAATCCTCAGGATATCCACATACATATCAAAGACATTCTTCAATTTCTTTCTTGTATTTGTAAATATAACTCTATCATTTCAACAAACAATTACTCCTGAACATATTCTCCATGTCCTGGTATATATCTCCTTAATATACTTGAAGGTCTCTATCATATCACCTCTCAAAATGTATCATATAATGAATGAGGTTGTTATATACTGATATTTAATGTAGCCAATGTGTTGTAGCTGTGTGAAAAGAAACTGAAGAAAAGACAATGAGGCCCATTTTTCAAGCGCCGTATGGAGCTTGTAGGCCCGTGTTTCAGCAGTTATGAAACAGCAGTTATGAAGCAGCGGTCTAAAGACGCTGCTCCATAACCTGTCCGCCTGCTCTGAGCAGGCGGACAGGAATCGTCACAATTCAACCCGATCGAGTACGATCAAGTTGATTGACACCCCCCCTGCTGGTGGCCCATTGGCCGTGAGTCTGCAGGGGGGCGGCGTTGCACCAACAGCTCTTGTGAGCTGCTGGTGCAATGCTGAATATGGAGAGCGTATTGCTCTCGGCATTCAGCGAGGTCTTGCGGACCTGATCCGCACTGTCAGATCAGGTCCGCAAGATCTTTGACACATAGGCCCCAATGTGTAGACAAAGATGAAAGAAAATCCTGCTGGGGTCAGTTCTTAGATGCTGCTCACATTTAAAGGACCAAGAATTACAGTAGATTTGCATAAACAACAAAGACATGATAAAAAAACAATGCAATATTACTTAGTGTGAACTTCAAATGGTAGTAGATTTTTTTCTGACAAATTTCCACTCCCCCTGTATCATGTGACAGCCATCAGCCAATTACAAATGCATATATGTATATTCTGTGAATTCTTGCACATGCTCATTAGGAGCTGGTGACTCAAAAATTGTAAATATAAAAAGACCTTTTGTTAATGGAAGTAAATTAGAAAGTTGTTTAAAATTGCATGTTCTATCTGATTCATGAAAGTTTAATTTTCACTTGAGTGTCCCTTTAAGCCCTACTGTATAGTTGGACTATACCCTATATGTGCTTAATATGGGAAAAAGTAGAAACATTTTGTTAAAATAAACCATTATTGGTATAGTCCACCTTTAGGAACAAAAAAAACAATGAATGACACCTGAGACATGTTTGACTGGAAATGTTTGTATACTCATAGACTTAATCATTGCTACTATTGGTTTGTTTTAATTGTGACAACTTCTGTTTTTATAGCCACAAGTGTATTTAATGATGTTAATGAAGATACTTTTTTATCCGTTTTGTATTGCCTGCAGAAACAACCTGTATGCATTATCGAGAAACGCGTTGCAATAACAGATGAAAGCGTTGTTTTTACACTTCACATTCTCGGAAGTTGTCTTACGATTTTATCTCTTTTTCAAGTTCGCTTGGTGTGCACAAAATCATACCGTAGCTCACAGCTGGTTTCCCAGAGCTGTTTACATTGGATTACGGCAGATACCACTACAGGGAACTTCCTGAAACAGCTGACTATCGGGTCGGGGAAGATCCTGGATCAGTATACTAGCCACTGTTGAGTGTTAGTCTGCATGCTGGCACCGGTCAGAGTATGGTGCAACACCATCTGGTAAGCCTTGCAATTTTTACAGCATTTCACCCAGTTGGGAACATACCACACTATGAGATGCCCTCTTTCTTTTTTGCCATTTTTTTAGATCTCCCTATACACCGGGTACAAGTGGAGTGGCCACCGTTCAAATTATCATCGTATTGATCACACTACAATTTGGATATTCATTTGGTTTCCATTGGGGAACGGACTCTGGTAAATTCACACTGAACACTGTCTTTCACCTTCAGTGTGCCCCTTTAGTTCCCCCTTTGGGAGCTTTGTATTACAGAGAACCACAATGTTATTATTGGTATTCCCCTGACAATGCTGGACCACTTAGCCACCAGGGATGTGCGATTGCCCCCTGGGAGGAAGATACGTGGTCATTATCTGCATTAAATACATTGGGCAGAGGGCAACCATTTAGCGTGTCTGCACCTAAAGGGTTAAACATATTTATATGAAATGATTAATTAAAATAACAATCAGCTTTCAGTATGTGAAAGTACTACAGCATTACATTAAAATATTTTCTTTATTTATAGAGATGTATATAACATTAATATGTCTTGTTTGAGGATTACTGCAAATATAACAGATTTAATTCTAATTAATCAGTAATCTGAATAAACATGTGAAAACTTTAAGAAACAGATGATGAGATTTACAGGATTTTTGAGATGGTTTTAATAGAGATTGTTGAAGACCTGCCTGTGAGTTTCCATCTATTCCAACCACATTTGCGCAAAGTGATCTACATGGACCCATGAGCTTACATGCTAAAGCAAGTACACTTGAGGTAAGAATTTCTGAACAGGTTTGTTTTTAGCGAATGCTTGAAACACTGAAAGCTTGAGGCATGTTTTTATTACCTACAATAAGCGCGATCCTAAAAAAGTCCACTATACAGTAATATGAGTAAATAAGTATTGAGTAGAAGTACGTCTAGGACAAAATCTATTACATTTCAGACAGTATATACCATTTCTTATTGATCTATATTTTAAAAAGAGTTGGATTAGCTTGTCTTGATGCAAAGGGGACGATTTATCAAGCTCTGTATGGAGCGGAATGCAGCTGTTTCCACGCGAGTTAAAAAGCAGCGGTCTTAATCTCTGAGGAGGCGGACAGCAATCTGCCTGATTGCATACGATCAGGTTGATTGACATCTCCTGCTAGCGGTTGATTGGCCGTAAATGTGCAGGGGCAGTATTGCAAAAGCATTTCTAGTGAAATGCTTCTGAATTGATAAATGCAGACAGCGTATGCTGTCGGCATTTATCGATGTGCGGTGGACATGAACCACTACTGCACATTGATAATTTGTCCCCAGAAAGGTGCTTTTAGTCAAACAAAATATGTTTCAATACAGAAATACAGAAATAGACACTATAACATATTATAAAGTGAAAAATACAATTCATTAAATCAATACGAAGGAGGACTGCAGGTATAGACCGTTCTTAATGCACACAGCTTCACATTTAAAGGACTGCTGTATACATTACCAACAAGAAAACTCGATCCTCAATACAATTAAAACATAAACATAAATGTATCTGATCAATGTTAGTATCTAATGCAGATCACTCACGAGCTTCACTTGTTTATTCTAAACTGATATCCTTATTTCTTCATTATAAGCAACCCTGCTTTTTTACCTCATGTAACATAAAAACTATTGAATTCAGGATGTGTAAAGAATCACCTGATTACTATTCATTCTCAGCACCACAGTCATATGACATTTTAGCTGGGCATGAGATATAATATACTCTACATATACTCTGATGTGCTTCTTCAAGGACTATCTTGGAGACCAAACCAGAATTAATTTGTATTACATACCAGGCAGTAGAATGTACCTCCTACTATGAGCCCATATTCCCTCTTGGTTAGGACCAAAATACAATATTATATAAAAAAAATCCTCTATAAAGTATGATACAAAATTAGGTGGACTTAACAAAATAACTATAAAAACTAGAATTAAATAACCTCCCTCCCCAGCATACATCAAATATTTTGATATTTGCTATATTTTATTTGAGACTATGGGGCATATGTATCAAGCTCCGCCGGAAATGAACCCGATCGAGTATGATCGGGTTGATTGACACCCCCCTGCTGGCGGCCCATTGGCCGCGAGTCTGCAGGGGGGGCGTTGCACTAGCAGCTCTTGTGAGTTGCTGGTGTAATGCTGAATATGGCGAGCGTATTGCTCGCCGTATTCAGCGATGTCTGTCGGACCTGATCTGCTCTGTCGGATCAGGTCCGACAGACATTGATAACTAGAGGCCTTTGTACACAAGATACAACATCTATTTTAGTCAGAAGTGTTTAAATGTATAAACTATATTGCACAGCTTCTATGTTTCCACTTTTGTGATTTGGTTCCTAGAACAACGTTGGTTGTCCAGTAATGCATGACTTGCATAGGCCTCTTTCCTCTGTCATTATTCCCTTACTTGACCCTATTCCCTAAGGTGAAGGTAAATGTAAACTAAGCTCATTCAAGGGTTGAAAGAGCAAATTGACTGGACAATGTTCACCTCAACTGACTCTCACAGCAATATTACAAGGCTTTGTGGGAAAAAACATGTGTGTTCTGTAGATCGGCTTTCTGAAAACAAAGAATAGGCAGGCAGCATGGGTTACCTGGATCATTCAATGAAACTCACTGATAGCTAAGAAAAAAGAAAGTGGTTTGGAAGAAATAAGTCTAGGAAAATAAATATTAAAAGGTAAAATATTTTATGAGTAACATAGATATAGCTGTACCAAAGTCCATAGATTGGTGCAGTAGAAGTGGGTAACCCTAAACTATAGAAGATGATAATATGTTCACTTGATTATAACAGTTTTTCTACAACATAGAAAAAAAATACCAGTCATAATTTAATCTCAAATGAGCTTGTTCATATTACTTCAATTATTTATGCAATTGAATATTGTTTTGTTGTCAAATTGGTTTTCACATTTTTTCTCTTGGTAAAGATTGTCTTGTCTATTACTTATATTTATCAGATAATCAGATAACTTTTAGGGAGAATTGTTTAAATATGATAATATTATTTTAGCATATCACATTTCATTCCCAAGCAACTATTACACGTAATTAAATGTATCTTTGTCTGTTGTCAAGTAACACGAGTGTGATTTCTTAGACTATTTTTTTTTTAATGTTTAGCTTGGGCAGCCACTGACTTTCATGACCTTTTTCTCAGATTTCACACGGTACCATGTGAACACATGAATGCACATAGTGTAAACTGAGTAGGAACCTGATTGGTATTGTTTTTTATTAGCACAATAGAGTAAAAAAAAGTGGCATTGTTTTTTGTTTTTGTTTTTTTAAATCATGCCATGTCATTTTTTTCTGCATTCCTTGTGTAATAAAACCAGAACAGTAAATATAGGCCAAAATGCTTGTATCCTTGAGATAATTCATTTAGTAATTCTGTATAAATTTTAAGTAGAAAAAAATAAAAAGTATAATTTCTTTAACTAAAAGAATATATATATATATATATATATATATATATATATATATATATATATATATATATATATATATATATATATATATATATATATACTGTATATATATATATATTGTCCTTTAGGTAAGGAAAGGAATCTGACCCCTGACATAATGTGCATGATAACAGATTATCGGCTAGATTACAAGTTTTGCGTTATGAGGGGTGCGGTGCTAATTTGCACTTCATTGTCACAGCTCACTTACCTACAGCACTGGTATTACAGGTTTTTCTAAACCCGGCGTTAAAAAGCAAGAAATTGAGCTCTATACCGCACTTCAATACCAGCACTGCTTAAATCAGCGGTGAGCTGGTTGTACGTGCTCATGCACGATTTCCCCATAGACATCAATGGGGAGAGCCAGCTGAAAAAAAGCCTAACACCTGCAATAAAGCAGCATAAAGCTCTGTAACGCAGCCCCATTGATTCCTATGGGGAAACTAAATTTATGTTTACACCTAACACCCTAACATGAACCCCGAGTCTAAACACCACTAATCTTACACTTATTAACACCTAATCGGCCGCCCCCGACATTGCCAACACCTGCATTATACTTATTAACCCCTAATCTGCTGCTCCGGACATTGCCGACATCTACATTATTCTTATTAACCCCTAGTCTGCTGCCCTCAACATCGCCAACACCTACATTATATTTTTTAACCCCTAATCTCCCGCCCCCAATGTCGCCGCAACCTACCTACACTTATTAACCCCTAATCTGCCATCCCCAACGTCGCTGCCACTATACTCGCATTCTATTGGCTGAATGTATCAGCCAATAGGATTGAACTTCAATCCTATTGGCTGATTTCATCAGCCAATAGGATTTTTCAACCTTAATTCCGATTGGCTGATAGAATTCTATCAGCCAATCGGAATCTAAGGGACACCATCTTGGATGACGTCACTTAAAGGAACCTACATTTGTCGGGTGTCGTCGTCAGAAGAGGATGCTCCGCGCCGGATGTCTTAAAGATGGACCTGCTCCGTGCCAGATGGATGAAGATAGAAGATGCCATCTGGATGAAGACTTCTGCCCGTCTGGAAGACCACTTCTCCTGGCTTGGATGAAGACTTCTCCTGGCTTCATTTAGGACTTCTTGCCGCTTCGTTGAGTACTTCTCCCGGCTTCATTGAGGATGGATGTCGGCTCTTCAAAACTGTAAGTGGATCTTCAGGGGTTAGTGTTAGGTTTTTTAAGGGTTTATTGGGTGGGTTTTATTTTTAGGTTAGGGTTTGGGCAGCAATAGAGCTAAATGCCCTTTTAAGAGCAATGCCCATCCAAATGCCCTTTTCAGGGCATTGGGGAGCTTAGGTTTTTTTAGTTAGGTTTTTATTTGGGGGGGTTGGTTGTGTGGGTGGTGGGTTTTACTGTTGGGGGGTTGTTTGTATTTTTTTTACAGGTAAAAGAGCTGATTTCTTTGGGGCAACACCTAACCTTACAGTACAAAGAAATTGTACTGTAAGGTTAGGTTTTAGTGTAACTAAGGTTAGGTTTTATTTTACAGGTAAATTTGTATTTATTTTAGCTAGGTAGTTAGTAGAGCTGCGCATCTTCACTTGTCTCACGATTCGATTCGATTACGATTATCATCGTAACGATTCGATACGATTCGATTCTACGATGCATCGCGATGCATCACGATTACTGCCTATGATTTTCATGATCTTGTTCTATTCCATATTTTTTATATATATATATATATATATATATATATATATATATATATATATATATATATATATATATATACACACACACTTATATATATATATATATATATATATATATATATATATACACATACACACATTTATTTATATATATATAGAGAGAGAGAGAGATCTATACATACACACACTATATATATATATATATATATATATATATATATATATATATATATATATATAGTGTGTGTGTGTGTGTATATATAATAATCTTTTAAACAACTGTGTAAGATGGAAGAGCACTTATAAACATAATGCTACAATATGCACAGATATGTATGTGTAGATTTATTTTACAAAGGAAAACCAGCAGCAGTGTACTCACTCAAACATTCTCACAGAGTACATGCAGACATCTGAAACCTGACCCAGAGAGCATTACCAATAGACCTCCTCTCACATGTTCCGGTCAGGAATTTTTATGACACCTATCCTAAAGAGCCGACAGCAGCCTCATGTAAACAGTGAATCTTTTCTTGTATTATAGATTCACTGTTTACTGTTGCGGTCTCTGCTGCATGTTTCCTCTGTCAGATCCCTAGCCCAAACGAGCATTTGAGGGTTGCTGTAAAACTTTTGACTTGCTGTATCTAATAGCAACCCTCAAATGCTCCTTTGGGCTAGGGGTCTGACAGAGAGGAAACATGCAGCAGAGACCGCAACAGTAAACAGTGAATCTATAATACAAGAAAAGATTCACTGTTTACATGAGGCTGCTGTCGGCTCTTTAGGATAGGTGTCATAAAAATTCCTGACCGGAACATGTGAGAGGAGGTCTATTGGTAATGCTCTCTGGGTCAGATATCTGCGCAGAGTGCACAGCAAGTCCTGATGTGGTGTAGCTGGGGGCTGTAACCAGATTAATCCTGACACAAATGCTGTCGGCTCGTCTGCTATGTGAGAGAGGCGGGGTCACGTGACGTTGCGCGATGATGTCACCCCTGAATCGATTCTGATCTGCACTGCATCGATGCAGCATCGTTAACAGGCTGCATCGCGATGCATCGCAGAATCGATTATTTTAGGCACCCCTAGTAGTTAGTAAATAGTTAAAAACTATTTAGTAACTATTCTACCTAGTTAAAATAAATACAAACTTGCCTGTAAAATAAAAATAAACCCTAAAATAGCTACAATGTAACTATTAGTTATATTGTAGCTAGCTTAGTATTTATTTTATAGGTAAGTATTTAGTTTTAAATAGGAATTATTTAGTTAATGATAGGAATTTTTATTTAGATTTATTTTAATTATATTTAAGTTAGGGGGTGTTAGGGTTAGACTTAGGTTTAGGGGTTAATAAATTTAATATAGTGGCGGCGACGTTGGGGGCGGCAGATTAGGGGTTAATAAATGTAGGTAGATGGCGGCGATGTTAGGGGCGGCAGATTAGGGGTTAATAATATTTAACGAGTGTTTGTGATGTGGGAGTGCAGTGGTTTAGGGGTTAATATGTTTATTATAGTGGCGGTGATGTCGGGAGTGGCAGATTAGGGGTTAGTAAATGTAGGTAGGTGGCGACGATGTTAGGGGCAGCAGATTAGGGGTTAATAATATTTTACTAGTGTTTGCGATGCGGGAGTGCGGCGGTTTAGGGGTTAATATGTTTATTATAGTGGCGGCGATGTCCGGAGCGGCAGATTAGGGGTTAATATTTTTATTTTAGTGTTTGCAATGCGGGAGGGCCTTGGTTTAGGGGTTAATAGGTAGTTTATGGGTGTTAGTGTACTTTTTAGCACTTTAGTTATGAGTTTTATGCTACAGCTTTGTAGTGTAAAACTCATAACTACTGACTTTAGAATGCGTTACGAATCTTGCGGGATTGGCTGTACCGCTCACTTTTTGGCCTAAAAAAAAAAGCTTGTAATATCGGCGCAATGGAAGTCCCATTGAAAAAATACTTTACGAAAATTGCGTAAGTTAATTTGCGGTACGGCCAAAAACGTGTGCGGGACATCTGTACCTACAAGACTCGTAATACCAGCGGTAGTAAAAAAGCAGCGTTATGAGCTTTAACGCTGCTTTTTTACTCATACCGCAAAACTCGTAATCTAGCCGTATATTAGTTATAGTTAAGAAAATGCGCTTAGCTAACAGTACCAAAGAACTCAAAATACCCTAAGGGCTTGATGATATAATCTTCGCCAGCTCAAACCTACTTTTTCTCGCCCACTCTCGCAGGGCTGCAATGATCGTAAAAAGGGGCAGTCCCTGCGAGTGGCGAGATGGCTCCCATTAAAAGTATTGGAGCTCGCTGGGTGGTTAGGGAAACTTCGCACCTTAGTGCAAAGTTAGCAGGGAGCACGGGGAGCACTGTAAAATTAAAATCCTGTAGCCAATATAACTCACATTATGCTGCTTTCTGCGTATAGCATCTTACATTCGCCTATATTTTAGTATGCATTTGTTTTTCTATTGGGGTTATAAGTGTTCGTATTGTTTTGAGAAAAGCTCGCCACCTTTCAGTTGGCGTGAAAAAACTGTGAGATTTGCAGTGCGAAAATCTTTATAGAATTACGCTGGTATTAGAGAGACAACTTCATATACACCCATGGAACGCCCATGTTCAGCCCATTTTACGAAAAAAACAACAATTACGCTTTGCATTTTGTATTTAAAAGTTCATATTTCTGTGTGATTTTTGCACATCCAGTGTACTACAATTACGATTTATGCTGTGCATATTTAATTTGATTTATTCCTGTGTAAATTACATACAAATTTTACTTTTTTGTTAACACACAATTTTTGGTGAAGAATTTTGTTACGATTTTTGATGCAATACAATTTTTCCCTGCTTATTTTTGTGTGAATGGTTCAAATATTTGTTTTGTATGATGTTTAAAATACGAATTTAAATGTGCATTTTTCATATGAAAATGCAGTATACGCCCCTTAGCGAAACACCCTGTTTTCTGGGTAAAAAGTGGCTTTAGACCATTCCACCAGGGAAATAGAAGAACTGGCGAGCATTCTTTAATAATCTCACCAGCCCGGAGAGCTTTCAATCATCGAGCCCTAACTCCTTCTCTGTTAGGGAATAAAATGAATTAAACTCAAGGTTCAAATCAAAGTTCAAAAGATTATGATTGAGAATTGTTAAACTTCTGAAGAGTACCACAAATCTTGTATTATTGGTGATCAAGAGCATATGCTCCAAATATCTTAAGGGACTTACAATTTTTCAGCAGACCTCGCAGTGCTGGCTTTTTCTTGATGGTCGAACATAAGCATTAACACACCACAGAGCTCCACAGTCCCACGCCAGCTGCTACAACTTTCTCACGGCGTCACGTGTATATACAGTATATATTTGTAAATATATATTGTCCTTTAGGTAAAGAAAGAAATCTGACCCCTGACATAATCAGCATCATAACAAATTATCACAACACCTAACCTTCCACCGATTATAAAGAACAAATGGAAAAAATAAATAAAATGCCCTTACGTGAAGTTCAATAGAAGAATCTTCTTTCTTTAGCCTCCATAAGGCCATCAAGAGCATTGTTATCATGACTGGTTCCTCAGTATGTTCTGAGGCTCTATTAACATTAAAGGGACGTGAAATCCAAACATTTTCTCTCATGATTTAGGCAGAACATACAATTTTAAACAACTTTCCAGTTTACTTCTATTATCAAATTTGCTTAATTTACTGGTTTCTAACTGAACGCATGGGTGAGCCAATGGCAATCTGTATATATATATGCAGCCACCAATCAGCAACTAGAACCTAGGTTCTTTGCTGCTCCTGAGCTTACCTAGATAAACTAGCTAAGGTGCTCCTGAGCATACCTAGATAACTATATAAGGCTGCTAAACAAATACGGTTACTAAATATAATTAAAAATATTTGCTGGTTGTCAATTTGTTTGCATGGAAAATTAACTAATTTATTTAACTATCTCAGTTTAAATATGGCTGTAAGAGATTTAATTACTGAATGCAACATGACTTTGTTCAATTATATTTAAGTCTGTACAAGGTTTTCACAGGGAAGAACAGGCAGCTACAAAAGAAAGCTTCACACATAGGGTTGCATAGAGATTGGTTCAAGTTTTTTAAATTTAGTTTTCTAAATATTATCTGGTCAGTGCAGCCAATACTGTCTGTGACTTTACTGGGCACAAAGAAGGGTCAATGTATGGCTGGTATCTGATTAATCTGTGCTTAGAAGTGTCAGTCTGGCTCATTTAATCATGCAATGGGGCATATATATAAAGCTCCGAATGGAGCTTGATGCCAGCAGTTATGACCGTTTCTCCGTAACCCTGTCCGCCTGCTCAGAGCCACAAATCAACCTGATCGAGTATGATCGGGTTGATTGACACCCCCTGCTGGTGGCCGATTGGCCGTGAGTCTGCAGGGGGCGGCGTTGCACCAACAAGGGCTGCTGGTGCAATGCTGAATACAGAGAGTGTATTGCTCTCCGCATTTAGCGAGGTATGTCAGACCTGAACCGCACTGTCGTATCAGGTCCGACATACCTTTGATAAATATCCCCCAATGTGTGCTTTTCCTTTATTTGATGTGACACATTCTTTTAAACATTAGCATCCATATTTTGTTGTGATCTATCTTTAAAGTGAATAGTATGTGTATAAATGCAAATGCTTCCCTGCTTTTAAACTGAGATGATTATACAAATCTGAATGAATTGAAATGCACATAGATAAAAAAAAAACATCCTATATTATAAAAGACAAGAGTTTGTCTGAAGCCGTCATGCGCAGTTCAGACAAACTCTTGCAGCTGATCGCACGCGCACCCACCCGGCAGCAGCGCGAGGACCCGGCAGCACAGCTGATCAGTGAAACAAAGCAGCGCGAGGACCGTCAAGTGAAGGAGAGAGAGAGAGAGAGAGAGAGAGAGAGAGAACGTGTGAACGGGCTTTAGGACTAGTCTTTATATAAAAGCATATTTACAATATACATATTTATTGGCAAACGCTCTTCTAGTTCCAATACCTGTTTTAGAGTTACCATTTTTCTCTGCATTGCATGTAAAGCATAGCCAGATATTCTCTGTTCACCAGCATTTTAAATACTCCAGCTGCTAAGAACCACTGGGAGCTGTGTTATGTCAGCAGTAAAGTAAATCCAGTCATTATGATACAGGCACCTTAAGCTCGTTGGGCAAGTGATCTATTTAAAATGATGATGCATGAAGTATAATTAAAGGGACATCAAACCCACAATGTTTCTTTCATGATTCAGATATATAATACAATTTAAAAAAAAGTTTCCAATTTACTTTTATTATCAAATTTGCTTCGTTCTCTTGTTATTCTCTGTTGAAGCACTTCATGACATGACACAGTGCTGCCATCTAGTGCTCTTGCTAATGTATAACATTGTTGCAAAACTGCTGCCATATAGTGCTGCAGACACGTGCACACTCTTGAGCTTACCTTCCTGATTTTCAACAAAGGAGAACAAGAAAAAGAAGAACATTTGGCATTAGAAGTAAATTGGAAAGTTGTTTCAAATTGTATGTTTTATCTGAATCATGAAAGGAACATGTTGTTGTTTTTTGTCCATTTAAAGGGACAGTCTAGTCAAAATTAATCTTTCATGATTCATATAGGGCATGTCATTTTAAACAACTTTCCAATTAACTTTTATCATCAAATTTGCTTTGTTCTCTTCTTCGTTGAAAGCTAGACCTAGGTATGCTAATTTCTAAGCCCTAGAAGTCAGCCTCTTTTCACAATTCCTTTGACAGTTTTTACAGTTAGAGGGTGTTAGTTTATGTGTGCCATATAGTTACATTGTGCTCAGGCCCGTGGAGTTACTTATGAGAGGGCACTGATTGGCTAAAATGCAAGTTTGTCAAAAGAACAGAAATAAGGGGGAATTCTGCAGAGGTTTAGATACAAGATAATCACAGAGGTAAAAAGTATATTGATATAACCCTGTTGGTTATGCAAAACTGGGGAATGGGTAATAAATAATAATAATAAATAATAAAACAATACAAATTCTACAGTAGACTGTTCCTTTAAGTGCACTCTTGAAACAGCTTTAGCTTTTACTAGAAGCGCATCTGCCAATGCATGTATACTGCAAAAATGCTTATGTTCAAAACTGAAATGCACCTGTGGGAATTTCATTTTTGTCTGGAATATCACTTTAATTCCTATTTTGAAATGGCTTAAAACATATATTTATTATGTTTATTTGTAACGAGGCAACAGATTCTGCAGCATTATACAAGGGGTACAATACATAAAGACAGGGAAGGCAGTGTGGGGCAGTAGGATTACAGGGCTACAGAGCTTACAGTCTAAGTGGTAGCTAGAGACAAAGGGCCAGATTACAGGTGGAGTGGTATTTAACGCTCCCACTCACGCTAACTCCGCTGTAAGTAAGCTTTTTGCACACGTCGGGTAGCGCTCGTATTAAAAGTTGAAAGTGAAATGTTTTTGCTCGCACACTAACCCAATGCATGGAAAAAGCCAAAGTTAGAATATCGCGACAGCATTAATGTATTTCCCCATAGAAATTAATGGAGCAAAAAAGTGGGGGGAAAACAAACACCCTACTCGCGCAAACCCGATTGCATATTCTCAAGTGTACTATCCCGACATGAAAATATGAATATTGTTCTATTTATTTATAAATACATATTTCTACATATATCTGATAGTATTTTTGTACAATATATATCTATACCTATATTTATATATATATATATATATATATATATATATATATATATATATATATATATATATATATATATATATATATATATATATACATATATAAGGAAAAAAGGCAAATTAGCAATTCTTAACTGGTGCTGGTTAAGATCGCTAATTATTTTTTTTTTACTTAACCATTTCTATTTTTGGATTCTTCTTGCACTGGAATGTGGTGATTAAGAATGGTCTTGCACCACCTAACATTGGGTGATTTGAAATTGATTGTGCAGTGCTGGTTCTATTATATATATATATATATATATATATATATATATATATATATATATATATATATATATATATATATATATATATATACACAGTATATATATATATATATATATCTAACTCAATAAGTGAATCCGACCTCCTGGGTCAGCCACCTGAGCTAACACTCCGGATACACACTGAACAAAGACAGTGTAGACTTTGGTTTTGCCAAACAAAATCAAAATTTATTGACGTTTCAGGGATGTTGCTCCCCTTCTTCAGTACTAAATAGTGGTACACAAAACCCCCTTAAATAGGGCAAACAATACAGTATATATTTGATTATATATAGGTATAGATATATACAGATATATAGGAATATCTGTTTATAAATACTTAGAACATATTTCCCTATGTGCAGAACATTGCAATGTGAAATATTTAGATGTTTTCATCTTCATGACACTTATAGATAGATAGATAGATAGATAGATAGATAGATAGATAGATATAGATATATATCTGTTTATGTGTTTATATATGTCTGTAAATACATAAATACATATATAAATTCATAAATACATATGTGCACACATCTATATATATATATATATATATATATATATATATATATATATATATATATATATATATATATATATATATATATATATATAGTGTTATTATGAGTGTAACTGTACTTTTCAATGCATTTTTTATATGTTCTGTGACTCTTTTTTGTATTACCAAACAGTTAACCAGAGCTCTGAGGCCGCAGTAATCCTTCTAATGCAAATTGTGATTGCGCTCACGTGTTTGCATTTATGAGCACAACATCTTAAATAAATGCAAACGCGATGAACCCGATATCGCTCGCGCATAACTGTTAGTGCGCCACTCTGAATCTGGCTCTATATGGGTACAAAAACAGACAAAAATGATAGTTCATACCTACATAGATATTATAGCACATCAGGGACTACAGGATATACTGTACATTCTAATCCAGCAGGGTTTTCGTGTGAACTAACTTGCATGTTTTTTCAATTGAGTTTTAACATTCTAAGGGGCCTATCTATCAAGCGCTCAACTTTCTTGCATTCGCCGGCACCAATACGCTCGCCTAACATCGCCTAACATCGCGGCCGCGGACCTGAATATGATCTCCTTATTTATAAAAAAATCCGGCAAAAAGCCACGCACCAAGTACGGGGCGATGAGCAGCGGACTGTTGTTAACTAACAGTCATTGATCTCGCTGCTATTCGACTTTTTCCCAACTTTATTTATACCCTGTCACTAAACGCTGCCACTATACTAAAATGTTTAACCCCCAATCCCGCCGCTCCCAGACCCCTCCGCAACTAAATAAAGTTATTAACCCCTATCCCGCCGCTCCCGGACCCCTCCGCAACTAAATAAATGTATTAACCCCTATCCCGCCGCTCCCGGACCCCGCCTCAACCTAAATAAATGTATTCACCCCTAAACCCCTGGCCTGCCACATCACTACCACTTACTAAACCTATTAACCCCTAAACCGCCAGCCCCCCACATCCCCATAAACTAAATTAAGCTATTAACCCCTAAACCTAACAACCCGCTAACTTTACATTATAATTAACTCATCCCTATCTTATAATAAATGTAAACTTACCTGTAGAATTAAAATAAACTACATTAAACTATTAATTAACCTACCCTAACTATTATACTAAAATACATTAAACTATATTAAACTATTAATTAACCTACCTTAACTATTATACTAAAATTACATTAAACTATATTAAACTATTAATTAACTTATCTTAACTATTATACTAAAATTACATTAAACTATATTAAACTATTAATTAACCTACCTTAACTATTATACTAAAATTACATTAAACTATATTAAACTATTAATTAACCTACCCTAACTGTTATACTAAAATTACATTAAACGGGGGCGTGTCCGGGCTAGAGCCTAAGATGGCTGCAAAACTGGGAGCTCTGTACAAATGAATTGCAATCCACCTTGTAATCAGGATTTTTTGCATCCATCCAGAGAGAAACTGTGCTGCATGAAGTAGATGAAACATAGCTGTACTGGAATATATCAATATAGTAAGAAGCGGAGCTTCCCAGACTGGACTGCAAGGATCTCTTGGCAGCCTACAAGGACAGAGATTCCAGCACCCCCCCCCCCCGGGGAACCGGGGTAAGCAGAGTATACATTGTGCCTCTGCATTCACTTATCACCCGCCGGGGACTAATTTTATACTCATAGGCCTGCTATTAACCTTTTCTATTGCCCACTAACACCTACTATTATGGAGGAACTGGGTGCTGTTTTCAAATCCCTCATGGAGGATTATGAACGAAAAATGTGCCTCAGGCTTGACAGCCTTATACACCTTTGCTGCAACACGGCGAGGGGAAGTGGGGTCTTACTGCCTGTTGGCAACGGAGCTGATGCTACACTTGTCCTGCGGGACAAGAATGACTTATGCCTGGAACAGCCTCACTGTCGAGAGATAGAGGAGATACAAGGTGATGAAGACCAGGGAGATAACCCGGGAGATGCTTATGGCTCAGAGGTCTTGCTCACGCTGCACAACTGCACTTTTGATGGCTGCCGCGTAGTTGTTCGGGGGAGAGAGGCCGACTCTGTCGCATTTGAGCATAGCCTTACAGACCTGGCAGCTCCGCTAATAATGGTTGAAATGACAGCCTCTTTGAATTCCCAGGCTCGCAGGAAAGCGCACGGGTTAGTGACCTACAGGAACCCATGTGGAACTGTCACTTACGATTTACTAGATTTGCTCAGAAGTTTATGTGGGGGCTTCGTATGTCAGCGTGCAGGCATTGGATATACCTTTCAAGATGGGTTCTTCTTTGTGGTACCTGGCGCTTTTGATTTTGGAGATATTGCATTCTGGCGTAAAGGTGAGGGGTAGATGTCAGCCAGGATAATGTAGCAAGCACTGTATAAATACATTTTTCTGTAACTAAACCCAGGGGTATAATGGCGGCCTCATTTCTTTCCCCCCTTGGGGAGCGAGACTTTATAGAACTATCTTTTGGCCCAGTTTACGGCAAGATTAGCTCCTGCGGGAATGGTATTGAATTCATATGACGTTATGATCATTTGGACAGTAAAACGTGTATGATTATATGCAATGCTGCTTGTAATGTCTTGCTTTCCATTATATGCTGTGCTGAACAGTAAATGTGGGGCTCCTGCTAGTGAGGAGCTTTAATTTCCTCTATTTTCCATACATTTATTTATACTGCTGTCTAGGTTAAGTGTTGTGTGCAGGGTAAATTTCCTATGGCCACCTGGTATTTTGTATTATTTCTGTAATCCAGCGGTTCCTATATAGCCTAGTATACACTTAAGGGGGTTCATGAATGTGTCACCGCTTAGAGAATTGTAGAAACCTAGAGTAGTTAGGGGGTATTCCTCAGACTGGTAAGTGAGCTATTATATTTATTTATATGCAGGACAGGGGGAGGCCTGAGCCAGCTAAAATATATCTGACAGAACATGCTGAGTAGCTTTATAACGAGGGTAGCTATTGTTTATACTATTTATACATAGAATGTGTTATTAATTGTGTCAAGTTAATTATCTCCTAATTTAAATAAGTACTGCACAGGTTGCAGCTGCTTTTCTCCTATGCAATCAAATAGCGGATATGTTATGGCCCGTTAGTGATCTACAAGGTCCTGGTTTTTAAGTAGAGGGCATAGCCTGCCATGTTACGCTGCGTATTATTTATTTCAACTAAGGCTTCACAGCTACAGCTGCCTCTTCAGAGTTTCACGGGTGCATTATGACCATCTCTCAGTCCAGGAGTGATACCACATATACAGCCTAGTTAAAAGCTCAGACACAGTAGGTCTCAGTTTCAGTTATCTTGCTATAGTGCCCTCCTCAACAAGTGTTTTGCAAGTGATGTTGACTTTATAGAGAGTTCCTATTTTTATATAAGATGTCAAAGGCTATACAAGGACCCAAAAGTGGCCCTATCACTATTCATACTTGATCATTTGCCCTTCTTTGTTAATATAGACTTTGGTGCAATCCCGAGGCCCTAGTGGACATAGGAGGGGCGTTTGAACAAAACAGATCCAAAAGTGGTATATCTTTTATAAAAACCCTCAGTTTAGTGTTTTGTATTATTTGAGGTCTAAGAATGGCCTATATTAGTTATGAGGGATAAAATTAGAGGGTAGCCTAAAGGTCTGCTCTCCAAATAAGCAGATCTAGAGTATCCCATTTCCTTATTGTTATCTATGTTATGGACACACGAAGACCTATGTCTTATCTTTTAAAGATTGGGTAGGAAAACTAGGTCTTATGACTACCATTTGTTATATTATGCTTTGTCCATGTTAAAGTATTTATACATAAAATGAGGTACCGCTCATGGCCTATTGTACTTCCTACTGTTTAGGAATTTACGTTGTTTATTATTCTAAGACATACCTATGTATTAAATGTGCAAAAAGGAATGTATGTATACAGGTATGTTGCCATGACAGTATATGATGTTTTTATGTATGTCATTGTTACCTCAATAAAAATTATTATAAAAAAAAAAATTACTTTAAACTATATTAAACTATTAATTAACCTACCCTAACTATTATACTAAAATTACATTAAACTACAAATTAAATTAACTATATTACATATTTAAAAACCTAACCCTACTCAGATTAGCGCTGCAGAATCTGTTGGCGCTCTACAAATAACCGATAATAATAATAATTATTATTATTTAAATCTACAATAAAAAATTACTAAGTTACAAAAAAATAACAACTAAGTTGCAAAAAATAAAAAACACTAAGTTACACAAAATAAAAAAGAAATTATCAAATATTTAAACTAATTACACCTAATCTAATAGCCCTATCAAAATAACCCCCCCCCCCCAAATAAAAAAAGCCCTAGCCTACAATAAACTACCTGTGGCCCTTAAAAGGGCCTTTTGTGGGGCATTGCCCCAAAGAAATCAGCTCTTTTACCTGTAAAAATAAAATACAAACACCCCCCCAACAGTAAAACCCACCACCCACACAACCAACACCCCAAATAAAAACCTATCTAAAAAACCTAAGCTCCCCATTGCCCTGAAAAGGGCATTTGTATGGGCATTGCCCTTAAAAGAGCATTTAGCTCTTTTACTGCCCAAACTCCCTAAGCTAAAATTAAAACCTACCCAATAAACCCTTAAAAAAACCTAACACTAACCACCGACGATCCACTTACAGTTTTCGAAGACCGGACATCCATCCTCATCCAAGCGGCAGAAGTCCTTAGTGAAGCTGGCAGAAGTCTTCATCCAAGCGGGCCGAAGTCTTCATCCAAGTGGGCCGAAGTCTTCATCCAAGTGGTCAGAAGTCTTCATCCAGACGGCATCTTCTATCTTCATCCATCCGGCGCGGCACGGCTCCATCTTCAAGACATCAGAGCATCCTCTTCTTCCGACGTCTCTTGAAGAATGAAGTTTCCCTTTAAATGACGTCATCCAAGATGGCGTCCCTTACATTCCGATTGGCTTAATTCCAATAGGAATTAAGGGGAAAAATCCTATTGGCTGTTGCAATCAGACAATAGGATTGAGCTTTCATCCTATTGGCTGATCCAATCAGCCAATAAGATTGAGCTTGCATTCTATTGATTATTCCAATCAGCCAACAGAATGCAAGCTCAATCCTATTGGCTGATTGGATCAGCCAATAGGATGAAAGCTCAATCCTATTGGATGATTGCAACAGAAAATAGGATTTTCCCCCCTTATTTCCTATTGGAATTAAACCAATCGGAATGTAAGGGACGTCATCTTGAATGACGTCATTTAAAGGGAAACTTCATTCTTCAAGAGACGTCGGAAGAAGAGGATGCTCCGCACCAGATGTCTTGAAGATGGAGCCGCTACGTGCCGGATGGATGAAGATAGAAGATGCCGTCTGGATGAAGACTTCTGCCCGCTTGGATGAAGACTTCGGCCCGCTTGGATGAAGACTTCTGTCGGCTTCGCTTAGGACTTCTGCCGCTTGGATGAAGATGAATGTGCGGTCTTCAAAAACTGTAAGTGGATTGTCGGTGGTTAGTGTTAGGTTTTTTTAAGGGTTTATTGGGTGGGTTTTAATTTTAGCTTAGGTGCTTTGGGCAGTAAAAGAGCTAAATGCCCTTTTAAGGGCAATGCCCATGCAAATGCCCTTTTCAGGGCAATGGGGAGCTTAGGTTTTTTAGATAGGTTTTTATTTGGGGGGGTTGGTTGTGTGGGTGGTGGGTTTTACTGTTGGGGGGTGTTTGTATTTTATTTTTACAGGTAAAAGAGCTGATTTCTTTGGAGCAATGCCCCGCAAAAGGCCCTTTTAAGGGCCATTGGTAGTTTATTGTAGGCTAGGGCTTTTTTTTTATTTTGGGGGCTTTTTTATTTTGATAGGGCTATTAGATTAGGTGTAATTAGTTTAAATATTTGATCAATTCTTTTTTATTTTGTGTAACTTAGTGTTTTTTATTTTTTGTAATTTAGTGTTTTTTTATTTTTTGTAACTTAGTTGTTATTTTTTTTATAACTTAGTAAAAATTAATAGTAGATTTAAATAACTTGAGTAGGGTTAGGTTTTTAAATATGTAATATAGTTAATTGAATTTTTTGTTTAATGTAATTTTAGTATAATAGTTAGGGTAGGTTAATTAATAGTTTAATATAGTTTATTTTAATTCTAAAGGTAAGTTTACATTTATTATAAGATAGGGATGAGTTAATATTTAATGTAAAGTTAGCGGCTTGTTAGGTTTAGGGATTAATAGCTTAATTTAGTTTATGGCAATGTGGGGGGATGGTGGTTTAGGGGTTAATAATTTTATTACAGTTGCGGCGGGGTCTGGGATCGGCGGGATAGGGGTTAATACTTTTAGTTAGTTGCGGTGGGCTCCGGGAGCGGCGGGATAGGGGTTAAAATATTTATTTAGTTGCGGTGGGCTCCGGGAGCGGCGGAATAGGGGTTAATACATTTTTTTAGGTTGCAGCGGGGTCCGGGAGCGGCGGGATAGGGGATAATAACATTATGTAGGTGGCGGCGATGTTGGGACGGCAGATTAGGGGTGTTTAGAATGTTAGGATGTTAGGTGTAAACGTAATTTGTTTTCTGGCATAGAAATCAATGGGATATCTGGCAGCATTGAACATAAGCTTTCATTGCTTTCAGACTCCCATTGATTCCTATGGCATCCGCGGCCTCCAGGGTGGCGTATTGAAAACCAGGTACGCTGGGCCGGAATAGTGGCGAACATACCTGTTAGAAGTTTGATAAATGGCAAAAGGTGTCAGATAGTGCCGAATTTGTATTTGGAACATCTGTAATGACGTAACCATTGATCTGTGTCAGATTGAGACTAGCGGATTGTATGTTACGTCACAAATTTCAACTTTTGCCTGTCTATAGGCTTTGATAAATGGGTCGAATCAAGCTTGCCACAATTACGCTGCGGAATTCCAGCATATTTTCAGTTGACGGCTTGATAAATATCCTTCTAAGCCTTTCCAATTCATTAAAAACTGTTATTACCCACAGATCACAAATGTATTTTTGGTGTTTTAAGCCCTCTATATCTTACACGGGCACCATTCCAATTCACCCAGCTTCTCACATGATGTTTAGGCTTTCTAATTCAACAGGCTCAACCTCACAAAATTGGCTAAACTACCAGTCTCACTGTGAATGGTGGCAGAACCGTGTTATAACTTAGGCATATGAAGCAGCCTTGTGACTAAGCACAGATATATGTTAAAGCAAAGATACATAATTAAATACAAACCCATGATGCAGCACAGAGATATGACACAGCACAGAGATATGACATAGCACAGAGATATGACATAGCACAGAGATATGACACAGCACAGAGATATGACACAGCACAGAGATATGACATAGCACAGAGATATGACACAGCACAGAGATATGACACAGCACAGAGATATGACACAGCACAGATATATGACATAGCACAGAGATATGACACAGCACAGAGATATGACATAGCACAGAGATATGACACAGCACAGAGATATGACATAGCACAGAGATATGACATAGCACAGAGATATGACACAGCACAGAGATATGACATAGCACAGAGATATGACATAGCACAGAGATATGACACAGCACAGAGATATGACATAGCACAGAGATATGACACAGCACAGATATATGACATAGCACAGAGATATGACACAGCACAGAGATATGACATAGCACAGAGATATGACACAGCACAGAGATATGACACAGCACAGAGATATGACATAGCACAGAGATATGACACAGCACAGATATATGACATAGCACAGAGATATGACACAGCACAGAGATATGACATAGCACAGAGATATGACACAGCACAGAGATATGACACAGCACAGAGATATAACACAGCACCGACATATGACATAGTACAGAGATATAACACAGCACAGACATATGACATAGCACAGAGATATGACACAGCACAGATATATGACATAGCACAGAAATATGACACAGCACAGATATATGACATAGCACAGAGATATGACACAGCACAGATATATGACATAGCACAGAGATAAGACACAGCACATATATATAACATAGCACAGAGATATGACACAGCACAGATATATGACATAGCACAGAGATAAGACACAGCACATATATATAACATAGCACAGAGATATGACACAGCACAGATATATGACATAGCACAGAGATATGACACAGCACAGATATATGACACAGCACAGAGATATGACACAGCACCAAGGATAGGCAAGGTGTCCGTGACTAGCCCTTGCAGTGTCCGCCACAGCCTTAGTATATATTTTTTTCTGATTAAATAATAGGAAGAAAAAAAATATGTAGTGTGACTAAATGTAGTGGCTTGTTAAGAGACTGCTAGCGACACTGGGTGATAAGTTATGGAATAAATAAAGCCTGAGTGAAATACTGGATGTGTATCTGCATCTGTATAATAACACCCTGCTCTATACAAAGACACAGTAGTGACACTGGCACATGTGTATAGCCAGACAAGGGCTGGTTATAGAGTCAGTGGTATCTGCATCAGTATAATAACACCCAGTGCTATATAATGACACAGTAGTGACACTGGCACATGGGTTTAGCCAGAGGAGGGCTAGTTATAGAATCAGTGGTATCTGCATCAGTATAATAACACCCAGCACTATATATTGACACAGTAGTGACACTGGCACATGGGTATAGCCAGAGGAGGGCTGTTTATAGGATCAGTGGTATCTGCATCTGTATATTAACACCCAGCACTATATAATGACACAGTAGTGACACTGGCACATGGGTATAGCCAGAGGAGGGCTGGTTATAGTATCAGTGGTATCTGCATCAGTATAATAACACCAAGTGCTATATAATGACACAGTAGTGACACTGGCACATGGGTATAGCCAGAGGAGGGTTGGTTATAGGATCAGTGGTATCTGCATTAGTATAATAACACCCAGCACTGTATAATGACACAGTAGTGACACCGGCTCATGGGTATAGCCAGAGGAGAGCTGGTTATAGTATCAGTGGTATCTGCATCAGTATAATAACACCAAGCACTATAAAATAATGTTTTAATTTCAAATGTACCTTGGTGTCCTTCACTAAGGTCTGTACTTTGGAAAATGTCCGCCACAACCTTTGTCTGTGCCTATCCCTGCACAGCACAGATATATGACATAGCACAAATATATGACATAGCACAGAGATATAACACAGCACAGACATATGACATAGCACAGAGATATGACACAGCACAGATATATGACATAGCACAGAGATATGACACAGCACAGATATATGACATAGCACAGAGATATGACACAGCACAGATATATGATATAGCACATACAGTATATATTAATAGACATAGATTTTCCCACACACAAAGGTAGGATTACACATACAACAGGCAGCAGGTAGGCAGATTGCAGTTCATGTGCCGACATCACATGGATTACAGCTCTTACTATTACATCAGTTTATGTGACCCTCACTTATTTTGCATGATGCAGCTAGCCTGCTCACTGTACCATAAGTGCTAAATCTTACCTCCCAACATTTGTGGCTAGGAATTAGAGTATCTCTGTTTTGTGGCTGGGTCCGTGCCAATAATGGGTGGGATTATGGACGTGTCTAGTTGGTCGGTGGACATGCCTGGGTGGTTTGTTGGCATATCTGAGCAGTCTATGGGCGGGTCAAAAAGGGACAGTTGAGAGATCTGTCAAAGTATGCAATAAAAAGATATACTTCAATGTGAGACTATAATCCAACCTTAAAGGGACAGTCAACACCAGGCTTTTTGTTGTTTTAAAAGATAGATAATCCCTTAATTACCCATTCCCCAGTTTTGCATAACCAACACAGCTACAATAATGTTTTACCTCTATGATTACCTTGTATCTAAGCCTCTGCAGACTGCCCCCTTATTTCAGTTCTTTTGACAGACTTGCATTTTAGCCAATCAGTGCTCACTCCTCGGTAAATTCACGTGCATGAGCTCAATGTTATCTATATGAAACACATGAACTAACACCCTCTAGTGGTGAAAAACTGCTGAATGCAGAGGCGGCCTTCAAGGTCTAAAAATTTGCATATGAACCTCCTAGGTTTAGTTTTCAAATAAGAATACCAAGAGAAAAAAGCAAAATTGATTATAAAAAGTAAATTGGAAAATTGTTTAAAATTACATGCCCTATCTGAACCATGAAAGTTTTTTATTACTTGAACAATAGAAATTATAAGTTGTAAAATAAAAAAAAAATTCATTCAAATTGGCATAAATGATCGTATTATAGCATATGCATAGTAATTAGAAATCTGGGCATGTGATACATTTAAAGTACTTGTAGATAAGTATTAATATATCAGTAAATGTATTCATTTGCCCATAAATTTAGATGACTATATCATTTCTTAACAATAGGCTGCTCTGCACATTCATACATTTCTAGAGTTGTATTACTACATTGAAACAGCTAAATAGTGACTGCAATCACATACTATCTATCAGCTATATTTTTTGTATGAGCTATTCCATCCACAGCGCAGCTTGTTGATACCATAAAGGAATGTTAAAAATTGATAGATTATAGTTGTTCCTTTTGTCACCCTAACTAGGACTTTGCACAAATGTGTGCTCAGTATAGCTAAATTCTGTTTTGTTTAACCAGCTTTATTTTTCCTGAAAGAAGCAAAACTTTAAAAAAAAAAATTGTAGCATTGCAATTACAATGCACTTTATTTTTGCAATTAAAATAGTTCACTCACAGAATAATAATTAAAAAAAAAAAAATCATTGTTAAAATAAAACTGTAGGGCCCAAGATTCATCTATGGCAGAGTGTGGTATTTATGATTCCCCAAGCACACACCACCTTAGTCTGGCATTTCCTTCTGGAAAGTGCAGATTAAATAGAAAACGTTTTATTGATCATAGAGATTATAAACTGTGTAAATGTTCCTAAGCAGAAATTTTGATGATGGATGAATTGTAAACATGTGTTGTTTGTTCACCAATGTAGATGAACCATGGCAGTTTTTATTGAGATAACAGAAAACAAGTTTCTTAGAATGTTTACCTAATAATAACACTAGAATATATTCAAGAAAGGTACCAGCGCTCAGTTGTTCCACACGTACAGTGCCGGACAGTTGCTTTTATCTATCAGACCACAGCAGGCTCTGACACCACCGTTAGTCTCTGGCCATTTGTTACACACAACACTTGTTTGTACCGCTTATCCGGTACAGGGAAACTTTGTTTCCTTATATATTTTGTCAGATATAACAGAAACCACAGCTTCTTTAATTAGACTCAGCTGCAGGTCCTAGACATTCTAGGATTTCTTTATTATCATTATTCACCATTGCTCACATTGCGTATGGTCCTCACACAGTAAAAGTGTAATCAACAACTAGGGAACTTTACAAGTACCTACTTGGGACACAGCAGGACACTACGTGAAGCGGTTTTACCATCAGGTTACACGCAACAAGTTTATTACTATCATCAGACACCTGCCTCAAGCAACACCTGCCTAAGGTGTATAAAAATATACCTACACACCATTACTTACCTCATACAGATTGAGGTTAATAAATGTGAGTGCATTTCTTATACCTGCCTTGTATTTAATAAATCTTTATTTTATACAGTATCACACTATGTACTCTTTTTCTTTCTTTGCCATATTCCATCCTACACGGTGAGAGCCAAGATCCAGATTGCACTACCATACTGCGGAGAGACACCAAGTCAGCAGTACCAGAGACCAGGAGGCTCCAAGGTTGAAAGTACCATACACAAGCCGGCATGAAATAAAAGACCAGGACATCTTCCAACACAGGAAAGACCGCCAAGACATACTGGAGAGAAATAAAACAGACACGCAGACATTACCTCATATGATTGAGGTACCCTCTGGTAAGGGCATACCACTTGTCTCCTAGTACCATTGTTGCTGTTATTGTAAAGACTTATTGTAAAGACTTATTATCGACCATTATTGCTCACATGCAAAACCACATCTTGAACTTATAAGATCTACCTAACCTGTCCGTATTCACCACTTAGACTGCCTTTGTGAGATCAAGGGCATTTGTCTACTCCACCAGAGAGACACTTCATACATACATTTGACAGAACACCATATATATTTATATAGTTTTAGTATTTGTAGCGCTGAATATCTTTCGACTTTTCTCTTGTATGTAATTTTTCCATCAGTGTCAGGGGTACACTGAATCGTATACATTCATGCAGCTCAATACCTACACCAATCAAGTCTATTGAGAGTTTACAGGGAACATATACATCCCAGATCTACATATCTCTGAAACAGGTGTAGAAATTTACAAACATTTTCTCAATATATCACCACATTTACCTATCTGTTTGTGGAACAACTGAGCGCTGGTACCTTTCTTGAATATATTCTACCTTTTTTCACCACCGTAGTGTGGTGTACCCTAATCAGCAGCTCGTTGAAATAACAAACAAAGAACTATGGACTCAAATAATTTCGAATTTGGAAATTATTTTGACCCATTCACAAAAGTTAAAAAATTATCTTTTAATTTGGACGATGAAAGTCAATTACTAATAGAACAAAATGCTAATCCCAAGGAAATTTTTGAAAACTTAGAGAAACTAAGCAAAAAACAATTAACCCATTGGTATGATAACTTGAATCTAGAGAGATACCTTAAATATAAGATAATCCCCAAAGGCCTAAAACTCTATAAATCATCCATTTTCGATCCCGAGGATGTGGAATATCTATCTGAATGGGACACAGCCTTGGAGGAGTGTTCTATCATTCTAATAAAAATTGCCTCAAAATACCGCAATCACAAAATAGAAAATATTACTGAAGAGATAAAAGAACTAAAAAATAGTCTAGAAAAATTCAAAGGGGACCCTGGGGTGAAAGAACTAGATGAAAAAAATAAAGAAAAAATCTCCCGCTTCGAAACCCTTCTAGAAGCTAAAAAGAGAAAAAAAATTCTAAGAGACTACTTAGACATGCAGGAAGGCGAAGAGTCAAAGGGCCCAGATGGGGAGGATAATGTATGGGAAGACATTAATTCTTCAGAAATACCACACAATGACAACCCTGTAGAAAACATTCAGGATACAACACATACCAATAACCCTAATAATAATAAAAATCATAAAGGCACGAGACAAATACACTTTAAACTTCCTGCAAATAGTACAAAAAGAAGAGACCGCACCATAGATCCTTCTAATCCGTTTAAACATAAAATACGAACAAACAGTATGAATTCAGATAATTCTTACCTCAATGGAAACCGACAAAGTCAGCATCCAAACAAAAACAAAAACAAAACTAAAAACAGTTATCAACATTCATTCAAACAAAATAGTTGGTATTACAATGGTCAGAATGGAAAGCAAAGGGGACAGGCCTATAACATAGATCACGCTCACTATAAACAACACAATCAATATCCACAAAACAAGAAACAAATTACATACCAACAATATCACAACAAGAAACACAGTTATCAGACAATGCCTGAACGTGACTGGAGATACTCCAATCCAGGGCCAAGTGGGTATACCACACACAGACAGGAAGATAAGATGTATAGAACACAAAATAGTAGAGAACATAAACAGAATTTTTTAGAGCAGGAATGGACAGGTTATCACCATCCACAAACCAGACAAAATACTATAGAGATACCAAAAAGAAACAGGACAGAATCAATCGACTACGAAGTAAACCTCAGACCACAATGGTCAAGGGACCCAACCAGAAAAATAAAAGGACCAGAAGAGGACGAAGAGGAAGAGGTGTGGTGGGATCCAGAAGGAGGAGATGAAGCTCCAAGAACCCCAAAGAGAGGAAAACGGGAGAGGGATTTTTAAAAATATTCAACCTCTCCACCAGTATCTTCTCCAACACACAATTAGAAATCGTATCTAAAGGCCTCAGCTTCGCACCGACAAGAGGCCCAAACTCATTCAACTTATTCATTGATTTTAATAAATTCATTCGCAAACTAACCCTTTGCAGATACTTTGAAAAAATCAAAATGAAAGATAACACAAATGTGAGAGAACAACTAGAAGATACAGACTATGAAACACTAAACATTCTGGAAGAACTATATTCAAACAATGAAAATCATCCCGAAGATAACATCTTCAAGGTAAACCACAACTCAAATTTAAAACCCTCATCAATTTTTTATCCGACACAATCCAAGGGAAATTTCATTCCCACATTCAATGATCTAGTAACCAAAGAACTAGACAATCTCTGCACAAGTTTCAAAATAAGACATGATAACCTGTGTAAAAAAGAGAAAGAAGCTCTAAAAAATTTGATGGACATGGATGACATTATCCTAAGGGAAGCTGACAAAGGAGGGGGTCTGGTCATTCAGAATAAGATGGACTACATTAAGGAAGCTTATAGGCTTCTGAACGATACCCATACATATGTTCAACTAAGAGGAGATCCTACTGAGTCTTTTCAAAAAGAATACGATTCCCTCATAGATACAGCTCAGTTCAACAAACTCTTTAACACCAATGAACTAAAATTTCTAACTCATCAACATCCCAGGAAGGCAATTTTTTACCACCTGCCTAAAATACATAAGGACCAGAAAAACCCTCCGGGACGTCCAATTGTGTCAGGAATTGACTCCCTAACTGCTAGACTATCACAATACGTGGACTATTTTCTGAAGCCTTTGGTGCCAAAATTAACTTCATACATAAGAGACTCTACTGACCTAATTACAAAATTGGGCCAAAAAAATGGAAAAATAAGTATAAATGGATGACACTAGATGTGTCATCTTTATACACCTGTATTCCACATAATTTGGGAATACAAACCATGTCACAGGTATTAAAAGAGACACCACTGACAGAGACACACCAACACTTCATTCTGGACAGCATCAGATTTGTCTTGGAAAAAAATTATTTCCTATTTGATGGCAAATTCTTTTTGCAAACCAGTGGAACAGCCATGGGGACCATTATGGCCCCTAGCTATGCGAACCTCTATATGGGGGAATGGGAAAAAACGTACATATATACCAACAACCCTTTTCAGCATAATATAATATGGTGGGGAAGGTATATCGATGACATCGTGGTCATATGGGAGGGAGATGAAAAAACTAGCAACGAATTTATCGAGTACCTGAACACAAACATCTACAATTTAAAATTTACATCGAAAATTTCGGATACAAGTATTGAATACCTAGATTTAGTGTTATTCAATGAAAATGAAGATATCCTAACCAAATTATACACCAAAGAAACCGACTGTAACGGCTATCTAAGGGCAGACAGTGGTCACCACCGACCATGGATCAACAATATTCTGTTCGGACAGTTTCAGAGAGTGCGAAGAAATTGTTCCAAAATACAAGATATTCTAAAAACCAAATTCATTGAAAAGAAATATCCAAAAAAAACTAATTGAAAATTCCCAAAAGAAAGTGAGACAGCTAGAAAGAAAAAATTTGTTACAAGGTCAAACAATAAACGGTACCAACAAATCACAAAAGATCTCCCTGATTACAACATATAACGAGGCCGCTCCAGAAATTAAAAAGATTCTGAGGAAGTTTTGGCCAATATTACAGCAGGATAAATTATTGAAGAACGCAATAGGCCCAGCACCAAAAATAATCTTTAGAAAAAATCTAAATTTTAAACAAATGCTGGCACCTAGTCAAATCAAAAAGAAGTCTGGAGAAAATTGGCTAACAGAAAAAAGTAAAGGGTTCTTCAAATGCAATCGTTTGAACTGCAAGGGATGTGAGCATGCCTATGACCCCAAAACACCCACTAAACTGGTACAGTCTCATACTTTCCCACACAAAAAATGTAACATCAATAGACTAACCAACTGCAAAACCAACTTTGTGGTATACCTACTAGAATGCCCGTGTAAACTTCAATACATCGGACGCACTAAGAGGACGTACAAAACACGTCTACTGGAGCACCTGAGAAACATCGAAGAAGGCTACAAAGATCATAGCCTATCCAGACATTTTAAGCATTTTCATCAAAAAAATCCCGCTCTCCTAAAGGGCACCATCCTTGAACATGTTCTAGCCCCAGTCAGAGGAGGGGATAGATTTCAAAAACTGAGACAAAGAGAATCATACTGGATACACTACATGGGCACCATGACTCCCAGGGGTTTAAATGAAGAAATAGACTTAGCAGCCTTTCTTTGATTAGTAATATATTTTTTTAACTACCCAAAAAGTCATTCAGACCGTATTCATATGTAATCACTTATACTTTGTATTTTTCCCAAATTACTTTTTTACTTTCAGTAGGTGCAACAGTGCCACCAAGATAAAGACTCTAGGGGTACTTAAGAGGTTACACATCCTCTTTAAGTATAGTACAGTTTACTCTGTCCCCGACATTTGAATGTGCTAGACATACTAAACATCATGCAGTAACCGGAGGTAATTATCCGTGTATATGGAAGTGACAGAACACTCCTCCTAACTGTATTTCAAAGGCTTTTGACAGTAAAATTCCCTTTGTTGTTCAGTATATATCATACAGCGGGTCCCTAACATACACTTTTCAATAAAATAAGACAAGATAGTGAGCCATTAGATCCACCAACAAAGTCACAATTTATTCTTCCAAATATGTATCAGCGGAACTAGCTTGGTATCCCATTCAGCAAGCCTTTTGAATCGATTATCATCTTCTATAATTACATGCCCTTTTTAGTTCAAAGGACAGAATGCCTTCCCTTCTATTTAAATCAGTTTAAAGCGATACAGCATAGAGGGGGTGAAAACCAGCACACGGCTAACAAGAACATACACATAAACATACGTTTCCTAGGCAACACACGCACTGCCGTCAAACCACAGCCGCACACGTAATAACGTATCACGCAAAACGTAAAAAAGACGCCCACTCTAAGCCTTTTAAATTCCAGCCTTTTTGATTAGCAAGCCACAATTTCCTCTGACGAAGAAGCAACTCCACGCTTCGAAACGCGTAAGGATTTATATTTACCCTAGCAGCTGTGATTTGAAACAGTCATCTAATTGCGGTCTCCACGATACCTATTAGGCGTATCCACCTGACCGTCCACAACGGCACCTTTGAGTGCTCTATCCTTGCTACATATTTTCCATCACTGGGATAGTTTATCCCATACTGCTCTTATTTTTAAACACTGACTCGCACTTACACAGCGTCTTATAGCATTTGTCTCACGCATCAAGCGAGACACCAGGCTTTTAAAGCGTCATACACCAGATTCATCTAATAGGTTGGAACATTCAGCACTCCACGCTGACACGTACAGTGCTGGACAGTTGCTTTTATCTATCAGACCACAGCAGGCTCTGACACCACCGTTAGTCTCTGGCCATTTGTTACACACAACACTTGTTTGTACCGCTTATCCGGTACAGGGAAACTTTGTTTCCTTATATATTTTGTCAGATATAACAGAAACCACAGCTGCTTTAATTAGACTCAGCTGCAGGTCCTAGACATTCTAGGATTTCGTTATTATCATTATTCACCATTGCTCACATTGCGTATGGTCCTCACACAGTAAAAGTGTAATCAACAACTAGGGAACTTTACAAGTACCTACTTGGGACACAGCAGGACACTACGTGAAGCGGTTTTACCATCAGGTTACACGCAACAAGTTTATTACTATCATCAGACACCTGCCTCAAGCAACACCTGCCTAAGGTGTATAAAAATATACCTACACACCATTACTTACCTCATACAGATTGAGGTTAATAAATGTGAGTGCATTTCTTATACCTGCCTTGTATTTAATAAATCTTTATTTTATACAGTATCACAATATGTACTCTTTTTCTTTCTTTGCCATATTCCATCCTACACGGTGAGAGCCAAGATCCAGATTGCACTACCATACTGCGGAGAGATACCAAGTCAGCAATACCAGAGACCAGGAGGCTCCAAGGTTGAAAGTACCATACACAAGCCGGCATGAAATAAAAGACCAGGACATCTTCCAACACAGGAAAGACCGCCAAGACATACCGGAGAGAAATAAAACAGACACGCAGACATTACCTCATATGATTGAGGTACCCTCTGGTAAGGGCATACCACTTGTCTCCTAGTACCATTGTTGCTGTTATTGTAAAGACTTATTGTAAAGACTTATTATCGACCATTATTGCTCACATGCAAAACCACATCTTGAACTTATAAGATCTACCTAACCTGTCCGTATTCACCACTTAGACTGCCTTTGTGAAATCAAGGGCATTTGTCTACTCCACCAGAGAGACACTTCATACATACATTTGACAGAACACCATATATATTTATATAGTTTTAGTATTTGTAGCGCTGAATATCTTTCGACTTTTCTCTTGTATCTAATAATAACACTGTCTTATTTTTATTTTTTTTACATCTGCACTTGTTGTAGACCAATTTTTTATTAAATGTGCACTGAAATATCACCCTGCTTCCTGTCACTGTGTATAAGTTCATTAGACCCTGTTGTTGCTGCTGTAAAATGGTGTAAATGAAGGATTTTTTGCTGGCAGAAGTAAAGTGAAGCTTTCTTATGTTTTATAGGGATTAGGCTGTACCTGTTAGTACAGAGCACGTAGCTGGTCATAAATTAACCAATAACCCCACATAAATAGAATTGCCTACTTTCTCTCTAGAGTCTACTGTGTTTTGTTTTGCATCTCCCTTTGATAAAACTGTCACCTCTTGTCATATCCTTTATTGTTTTATTTATGTAAAAGACCATTTTTGAAAAACAGAAGTGGTTATGTGTAATAAGTGTGTGTACCAACTGTGCATTTCTGACTTCCGCTATTACATTGTGGCATTGTCTAGGAACAAATAAAAGAACATAACAACATGCTAACATAAAAAATCACTTTGCAAAATCTAGGGATAGATTATATGTGTGTGTATATGGCAAAATATTTGAATGCATTTATATGTATGTCTAAATATGTGTATGTGTGTATATACAGTATATATATGTGTGTATATACATGTTTATTTATGTGTTATATGTTTATATGTGTAAATATATACAGGTAGAAAACCCTTTATCCAAACTGATTGGGAGCAGAAAAGGTTTGGATTCTGGAATAGTTTGGATTTTGGAATATTTGCATCTTTGAAATGGGACAGTTTGGAGAGGTGTTTGTGCGTGATCCAAAAAATGATACAAAATATCAGAACAACTAGACCTAGTCCCATGGGTTCAGCAATATATACAGTCTGCATGTACACCATTTTGTCAGTTTTCATCATTATATCTATGAGATATATTTTTGTGCAAAATGGTTGACATTAGGTTCTCAACAGAGGAGAATGAGGCACTTGTCTCTGCCCTGGAGACCAACTACTCCAAGTTGTTTGGAGACCAACTGGTCTATACCAGCTCAGCAGAAAGGCATGCCATCTGGGTGTCTCTCCCTGATGCTTTTAATTCAGTGACAGACACCCGGAGGACCTAGTCGCAGGTGAAGAAGAGACTTGCAGACACAAAGATTCGGTTGAGGCGTAAGATTTCACTGATGAAGCAGAGGCCAGTTCTCCAATGCGTTAAGGAGACCTTATCCTGTCTCATGGGCCTGCAACTCCCTTCCTCATCTGCCTCTCTTTTGCCTTCTAAAGGATAGATCACTTGGCTCTCCAAACAGGGAGGAGGAACTGGGTTCTTCAGAAGAGAGACCTAGTGCCTTTTCTCAAGAGTACCTGATGCGGAGGAGGAGATGGAGACTTGCCAAGGTAAGTTGAAAACACTTTTTGGATACAACCTATTTATTGCTTGTCAGCATAGATGTGATCTGTTTAAAATTACATTATGTATTGTTAGAAATAATAGGCAGACACTATACTCTATATTGTATGAATAATGGAGTTTACATTATTTCAATGTATAGATTTCTAAATTGTGCAATACATTTATGAATCTTAATATGGCCGCCATTCACAAAATGGTGGGCGCAATATGAAGATCTCTAAATTGTGTTTGAAATGTGTTTGAAAAAATCCTGAATGGTAATTTAAAGGGCCCTATGCTAATATTGCAGCCACAATATTGAGATCTCCAAAGTGTGCTTAAAGTGTTTTTTTTTATGGAGAAAAAACCTCAATTATACATTCTCTATTTGTCAGAATGCTATGTTTAAAAATCATCCACATTTTTCTTACGATTTGTAAACAAACATTTTAATTTATAAACATTCAATAATTTTTTTTATAATTTAATCAGTGTTTCTATTTTTAGACTTATTGCATCTAAATGTTATGTTAAAGGGACATGAAACACTATTTATTTCTCATGAATCAAATGGAGTATACAATATTAAAGGGCCATTCTAATAGTTTTTGAAGAAATGGTTAATGAATACTTTATGATAGTTTATACATTTTTCCAATATATACCTTTTAAATGTATAATGTTGCTAAAAATATATTTATCTGACAAAGTTATGTACCTTCCACTGCCCATGAAAGTCGCTGATTCAGGTCCCAATGATTATCTGCGTCGTATGACCCAGATGGGAGTGGGAGCCTGCACATTATTGACATCATCTAGCTATGCACAGCTTCTGCAAACAGGTGTAGGCTCCTAGCTTTCAATCAAAACCCGATACGGCCCCTCAGTGTTTGCTCACAAAAGATCCGCTTGGCAGTGGTTGCTATAGCAACATTTAAAACATCCTATAAAGTATTTCTTAAAGCATCCTGTGTATTGTGTTTTAACAAAAATCTATTCAGAAAGAACATGCTAAGACTAGGAAAAGCCAAATAACACACTATAGCGCAATGACAGTAGAAGTCTGGACCGCCGCTTGACATGCTATCCTGTTAGCTTGTCAGTTTTGCCAATGTACTGGAACCGAATGAAGAGAAAAATAAGACATGCATTGGACTCACATTGTAAGACTAAAATCTTGAACATTATGGGGTCAATTTATTAATGTGTGAGCGGACATGATACAATGTAGCGTATCATGTCCACCGCACATTAATAAATGCTGACAGCATACGCTGTCGGAATTTATAATTGAACCAGCAGTTCTTGTGAAATGCTGGAGCAATGCCGCCCCCTGCAGATTTGCGGCCAATTGACCCCTATATGTTATGTCAATGCCCAATTATTATATAGCCTATAATAGTATATGTAAATTCTAGTCTAACAGTTAGATATCTTATTTTACTCTTCATCCTGCTCGAACACATTGTCAAAACTGCCACGCTAGCAGGGCTGGTGTATACTTTGCTAAAGGAAAACAGTTCCTCTGCTAGTGTGTCAGTCGGCTGTCCGGACTTCTACTCTCATTGCGCTATAGCGTGTGCGTTCCCAAGCATGCCTATGTTGATTGGACATGAGAAGGCTCGGAAAAGAAAACACCCATTTCTAGGGCATTTTGAAATACCTTGTCATAGGACTATTTTAACAACTTTGAAGTAAGAATTTTACTATGAAAAATAATCATTTTTATTTTTAAAAAATACTTTTTTTCTCTCTCATAAAAAGCATATTTATATAATGTTAAAGAATTGGGATTGTTTATTATGGACCTTTAATAAACCAAATATTTTGCATCATTCTTCAGATATTCTTTGTTGAAGAAATAACAATGCACATGGGTGAGCCAATAACACAAGGCATCTATGTGCATCCACCAAGCAGCAGCTTCTGAGCCTGTTTAGATATGCTTTTCAACAAAGGATATTAAGAGAAAGAAGATAATGTATACTATCAGTATATTTTACAATGGCTTTAAATTGAAAGCTCTCTCTGAATATTGCAACAACAATGTTGGTTTCAAGTTACTTGATAACCTGTTATCTGACATTAGTATCTTGAATGAAAATCATGTGCCATTAAAGGGACACTGTAACCAAAATTTTTCTTTCGTAATTCAGATTGAGCATGAAATTTTAAGCATCTTTCTAATTTACTCCTATTATTAAATTTTCTTCATTCTCTTGGTATCTTTATTTGAAATGCAAGAATGTAAGTTTAGATGCCGGCCCATTTTTGGTGAACAACCTGGGTTGTCCTTGCTGATTGGTGGATAAATTCATCCACCAATAAAAAAGTGCTGTCCAGAGTACTGAAACCAAAAAAAAGCTTAGATGCCTTCTTTTTCAAATAATGATAGCAAGAGAACGAAGAAAAATTGATAATAGGAGTAAATTAGAAAGTTGCTTAAAATTGCATGCTCAATCTGAATTACGAAAGAAAAAGTTTGGGTACAGTGTCCCTTTAAGTTATACACTACCATTATATGCCTTTTATGTTAGTATACAATGACAAAAACTGATTTTTAAATATTGAAGTTCACATTGAATTAAAGGGAAATAAGGAGGTTCTAACATAATCTCTGTTTTCTATTCTAACTGAACTTGAGGAGGGGGTCCTCAGTAGCCACAGCTGCAGAGGTTGGTCAGTAATTCAGATTTGTTTAAAACAAAGAACACTTACATCAAGTTATTGAGAAAATCCACCCATTATAAGATTCAACTTTTAATTATTTCTGTCTTTTTTGTCTCCATGATTCTTGAATAAGTATATTTGATACCAATTTTGAAAAATATGCAGGTTATGGATCTAAAGTGTATTTAGGAAGGTACTGTACCTCACCTTTGAACTATCAGCACTTGCTCAGAGAGCCAAAGGTGTTTTGAGCATATGGTTAAGCAGAATTTATTGCAATGGTTACATGACACACACATGTAGGGGCCGAATTATTAAGCTCTGAATGCAGCTTGATGCCCTTGTTTCACCGGAAACAGCAGTTATGAAGCAGGGGTCTTAAAGGGACATGGAAAACATTTTTTCTTTCTTTCATGATTCAGACAGAGCATACATTTTTAAACAACTTTACAATTAACTTCTATTATTTAATTTGCTTCCTTCTCTTGTTATCCTTTATCTCGGCAAGCTCAGGAGCAGCAAAGAACCTAGGTTCTAGCTTCTGATTGGTGGCTGCATATATATATACTGATTATCATTGGCTCACCCATGTGTTCAGTTAGCAAACAGTAGTGCATTGCTGCTCATTCATCATGAGTACCAAGAGAATTAAACAAATTAGATAATAGAAATAAATTAGAAAGATGTTTAAAATTGTATTATCTATCTGAATCATGAAATAAAACATGTGGGTTTTATGTCCCTATAAGACCGCTGCTCCATAACTGGTCTGCCTGCTCTGAGGCTGCGGACATCAATCCATTCGATCCTATACGATCGGGCTGATAGAGCAAATCTGCAGGGGGCGGCATTGCACAAGCATTTCAAAAGAAATGTTTGTGCAATTATAAATGCCGACAGCATATGCTGTCAGCATTCATTGATGTCTATCGGACATGATCCGCTGAGCCCCTTAGGCTTAGTGCACCTTTGGGCTTGTTTTTGAGCGAAACTAGAATAGGGTTTTGTAGTGTGCCCATAGAAGTCTATGAGGATAGGGACTTAGCACGGCTTCGATAGCCAACCTCCAGATGTTAGCGTCTGAGGCTTTTGCTCAAGGGATAATTTTTTAAATTTGAACTTGTAATATGGGCGCAAGAATAGGTGCACTATTGATTTAACTTGAGGTGTGTAAGCACTCAAGAGCACTAATATTTTTGCACTTCACTTGTAATCTAGACCCTGCATGGTCATTTGTTTTCATTCCTTTGAAGCTTCAATTTAGAATAATAATTTTTAAAAATAATTTTAGAAAACAGAATGCTCCAAAATATATTAATTTCTTTTTTTAATATTCGGTATTTGCAATTTAAAGGGACATAATACTTAATTCACTTAACTTTAATAAGATTTCATAGTAAACTTCCTTAAATTGAATAGGAAAATAAGATGAGTGGGCATGAGGCTTGCTCCCTTGCTGGTCCCGGGACAGGCATACTGATTTGCTGCTTAAAGTCCTTTACAATGGGGTGTGAATACTTAGGACATTTTGAGGTAAAATATCTTTCTTTTTTACATAGAGATGTTCAAGTGATATTTTCTAGTCAGCTTTTTACAGCTATGCTGCATCACTTTCAAGTGTTTCAACATTTGGGTATCATGGCCCTTTAAGTAAAAAAATCTATGGCATGAGAAAACACTGTACCTTAAGGGGACAATAATAACATAGTATGGTAAACCTATTGTTCTGTGTAAAAGAATATGAAGGTGTCTGAAACTTTATCCACTCGTCTACAATGTGATTCATTACCTCTTTTCTTTTCAGTTATAATAGGAGCCGTAATTTCTGTCCTCACTAGAAATAAACACCTGACTCTGGGAACCGAAGCAATGTACAATTCATCACAAGTCACACAATGGTTTACAGCAAATCTAGCACATGTAACACGAGAATTACAGAAATTGTTTTCCTCATCTGACTAAATGACAGCAATACACACTATATGAAAAAATGAGACTTGTTTATGCAAAAGTTCCTAACAAACCTAGGTTTTACAGTTTTATTATTGTATTCAATAATTGCTTGACACTGTAGATGATGGTATTATAGATGATGGTATTATATGTTTAATAATGATTATAATATCCTGTCATACTGGACCATTGTAAGAAAATTTACATACCTATAAATTAATGGTATCTTCATGAAATATATTTGAAAGCACATTTACGGCCAGAATACTTGTGGCGCTTTAAGTATAAGATTACTGTGGGTGGGTTAGCGCATGTATTACAAGTTGAAAGTAAAAAGTTAGCACATGAGAGAAAGGACAATGGACGCAATCTTCTGGACTTAGGATATCATATTCTTCTTCTTACGCTAACCAACAGCGCTAAACCTGAAGGTAGTTATTAATACTTTACATTCCAATGTTCTTCACATAGAAGAAAATGTTCTTTTAATTTTTAAATATTTATAGCATGTAGAGGAAATAACTCATTGTGTAACCCATTTACAAATCTAGACAAGTCAGAAGACTTGCTTTTCACACAGAAACTCTCTGAATACATTGTTTCCAATGCAGCAAAGGATTCTGGGTAAGTTATACAAATGAGGCTCACAATGACTCACTTTTTTACTTTTCGCCTGCTTTTCAAGGCAGATTTCCCTTTACGCCAGAGCATCGCCGTATTACACAGCTTTTAAGCTTAGCTAGGGTTAGTACAGTGATTCAGACCTATCCCAGGACCGCTGTTTCTCGTTTTTTGTCACTCATCAGCTGGGAGTAGTATTGTTGTTGTATTTCGCCCAGAAATCAACTTTACCTAGCAGTGATTCAACCTACTCCCAGCTGACGAGTGACAAAACCACGAAAAAGCTGTCTTCTGACTTATCTAGATTTGTAAATGGGTTACACAATGAATTATTTTCTCTACATTTTGTATTTAGTGAAATATTTTAAACTCACTCCCCATAATTTTAATTGTTGTGTATATATATATATATATATATATATATATATATATATACATATCCAGAAAGTAAAAAAGCACTCACCAAGTCTTGAAAGTAACATCTATTTAATAATGTTAAACAGATGTTACTTTCAAGACCTGGTGAGTGCTTTTTACTTTCTGGATACGTGGATTTATCTTAAAAGCACCCCGGGCAGGACATATGAATACAGGTCACTGTGAGTGTTATACCATCCTGGATAACTATATATATATATATATATATATATATATATATATATACTAAGCGATAAGCCGTCTATGTTTAGACCCCAAGCTGAAGTTACAAAAAATAAAAAAGTAAAATTACAGAAAAAAATAAACAAAGCTATCCAAAATAAAAAAATAAACCTAAACTAATACCCCTATAAAACTAAAAAATCCCCCCCAAAATAAAAAAAAACCCTAATCTAATACTAAACTATCAATAGCCCTTAAAAGGGCCTTTTTTAGGGCATTGCCCTAAAATAAACAGCTCTTTTACCTCTAAAAAATACTAAGTCTCCCCTAACAGTAAAAAAACCCCACTCACCAAACCCCCCAAAATAAAAAACCTAACACTAAAAAAAACTAAACTACACATTGCCTCTAGAGGGGCATTTGTATTAGCATTGTCCTTAAAAGGGCATTCAGCTCTTTTACTGCCCTTAAATGGTCAATCAGCTCTTTTTCAAGCCCAAAAAACCCTAATCTAAAAAAAACACCACAAAAATTAAAATAGAAAAGCCTAAACCTAATCCCTAAATAGGTACTCACTCTTCCAGAAGTCAGACGGAGAAGGTCTTCTTCCAGACGTATCCATCATTTTCTATCTTCATCTGGAGTAAAGGCAGCACGGAGCAGAGGTGCCGAACTGTTTTCCTGATGCCTTGATCCTCAGCGGCGGTCCTCAGTGGCGGCGGTCCACGGCGGAGGTTCCTCTTCATCCGATGTCTGTCGTAGACTGAAGATTGAATGCAAGGTACCTCAATCAATTTGGGGTACCTTGCATTCCTATTGGCTGAAATTTTGAAATCAGCCAATAGGATTAGAGCTACTGAAATCCTGTTCAAATCAGCCAATAAGATTCAGTAGCTCTCATCCTATTGGCTGATTTCAAAATTTCAGCCAATAGGAATGCAAGGTACCCCAATAAATATGGGGTACCTTGCATTCAATCTTCAGTGTGCGATGGACGATCAGATGAAGGGGAGCCTCCATGCCACCCAAGGACCGCAGTCGTTGAGGATCCAGGCATCGGGAACACAGCTCCACACCTCCGCTCCGCACTGCCTGCACTCCAAATGAATATAGAAGATGATAGATCCGTCTGGAGGAAGACCATCTTCGCTGGACTTCAGGAACAGTGAGTACCTATTTGTGGCTTAGGCTTAGGTTTTTTTATTTTAATTTTTGGGGTGTTTCTTTTTTTAGATCAGGGTTTTTTTGGGCTTGAAAAAGAGCTGATTGCCCTTTTAAGGGCAATAAAAGAGTTGAATGATTGCCCTTTAGGGGCAATGGTAGTTTAGTTTTTTTATTGCTAGGTTTTTTATTTTGGGGAGTTAAGTGGGGGGGGTTACTGTTAGGGGGGACTTAGTATTTTTTAGAGGTAAAAGAGTTGTTTAACTTAGGGCAATGCCGTACAAATGGCCTTTTTAAGGGCTATTGGTATCTTAGATTAGAGGGTGTTTTTATTTTTGTGGGGGATTTTTTATTTTCATAGGGATAAGGTATATTTTTTTTATTTTTGATCATTTTGTTTATTTTTTTTCTTTAATGTTAGACTTTTTTTATTTTTTGTAATTTAATGTTAGTTTTTTTAATTTTAATTGTAATTTAGTAGTAATTGGGGTTAATTTAAGGGGTGTTAGGTTAGGGAGCTTAGTAATTAAATTAGTTATTTGCGTTGTGGGGGGGTTGGTGGTATAGGGGTTATTATATTAATTAGTGTTATTGCGATGTGGGGGTTTGGCGGTTTAGGTGTTATTAGGGTTATTGCGATGTGGGGGGTTAGCGGTTTAGGGGTTAATAGGTTAATTAGATTTATTGCGATGTGGGGGTTTGGCAGTTTAGGGGTTAAAAGGTTAATTAGGTTTATTGCTATGTGGGGGTTGGCGGTTAAAGAGTTAATAGGTTAAATAGTTTTTTTGTGATGTGGGTTTTTTGCGGTTTAGGGGTTAATATGTTAATTAGGTTTATTGGGATGTGGGTGGTTGTCAGTTAAGGGGTTAATATTTTATTTATGTTATTTGCTGGTTAGGGGTTAATTACATTATTGTTTTGCGATGTGGGGGTTGACGGTATAGGTGTTTGTTAATACTTAGTGCGGAAGGTTAGGTTTTTTTTGTTATACTTCATGCGGGCGATTACATGTTTTTATTTATATTTCTTGCGGTCGGTTATGTGTTTTTTAGTTATTTCATGCGGGCGGTTGCATGGTTTTTTCCTTAAGGCTTTGGGTTTGCTTACGCTGCATCCAGGTGGATTATTTTGGCTGCATGCCCACACTGGCGATGGACGCGTTACAAGCGATTATTGTATAGATTTATATATATATATATATATATATATATATATATATATATTTTATTTCTAAAATATATAAATATACCCATATATCTATATATACATATCTATATTAAAAATTTATATTTTTTTCTCTATGAAGAACATTAGAATGTAAAGTATTTCTGTTCAAAACACATTGAAACATATTAATACATTTAAAAATTAAATAAAAATGATATTACATGTTTCAAAGTATTTAACTGGAAAGGGCTCAAAAGTTAATATATAAGTGTATATATGTGTATACATGTGTATATGTGTGTTTACATGTATGTATATGTGTGCTTACATATTTACACATATAAACACATAAATACACATATATATACATTTATACATACATACATGTGCACATATTTAGACATTCATATAAAATAAACATAATAGCCTTTTCCAGCTAAATAACTTGCCATATACCATTCCCCTTGTAACTACTATAAAATATTTCTATCAACATTTATATGATTTTTTTTTAAATCAGAAAGTGTATATATGAGTCTAATAGTTTATTTTAATATGTTTTAAATGTCTTTTGTAAACATTTTTTAACCCTTACATTTTACACTAGGTCTCCATTCATGCTAATACTTCTAGCATAGTTTCTGTTTGTGCTCAAACGCAACCTCTTACTTACAACTTGCAATATGAGCATTACTTAGGGGCCTATCTATCAAGCTCCGAATGGAGTTTGATGCCCTGTGTTTCTGGCGAGCCTGCAGGCTCGCCAGAAACAGCAGTTATGAAGCAGCGGTCACAAAGACCGCTGCTCCATAACCTGTCCGCCTGCTCTGAGCAGGCGGACAGACATCGCTGGAAATCAATCCGATCGAGTATGATCGGGTTGATTGACACCCCCCTGCTGGCGGCCCATTGGCCACGAGTCTGCAGGGGGCAGCGTTGATAGAGCTGCTGGTGCAATGCTGAATACAGCGAGCGTATTGCTCGCCGTATTCAGCAAGGTCTGGCGGACCTGATCAGCTCTGTCGGATCAGGTCCGCCAGACTTTCTTAAGTAGGGGCCTTAGTGCTTAGTCGTGATATTGCTTATCGCATCCTGTGCTAATATTAGTGTACCACTTTTAAATTTCCTGGGCAATGTTTTATGTATAGGTTGAGGTTGGCAGTTAAACTGTTTTAACTTTTTTGATAAAACCATAAAAGATTTAAGGATAGATTATAAGTAGAGTGATAACAGTTACGCAGAAGCCAAAAGGGGTTTATTGCAGGTTTTTTCACGTGTCGTGTTTTTCACTCTTATTGAAAGTAAACGTGATCAATTGAAGTTAACGTGCATCAGGTTAGCGTGACCTATAGAGCTCTGGTTTAATCTAGTGTACTAGAATCTGCATAACAGAAGCGCAAGTGCATTATATCCCTCAAATAGTATACTTCTATGGGGACATGGAATAAAATTCATGACGGATAATGCCCAAGAGCTAAGCATAAAAAATGGTAATAGCGAAGTTCTTAATTTAAACAAAAACACTACCACTTAAAGGGAGAGTTGTTAGGTGCGCTAAGTATTGTGTAAGGATTTGTATCTAACAATAATTAATGAAAAGATACAAATTTGATAAATAAAATAAAAATAAAATACAAAAATATGATTTAAAATATGTAATAAAAATGTAAAATAAATCTTAAACTCTTTAATAATATATATTTAAAGGTGAATGTTCAAATAGTCTCTTATATTTCTTATAATTGGGAAAGGTATAGTTGTCATATTCTAAATAATGTGAAGAAAGAAATGCAGGCAGCTCTTCGGGAGTGAGATGGCCTCTCACTATGATTATACACTTATAAATAAACAGAAAAGAAGGCGCCCATAGCGTAATATGTTCCAAATATTGGTGGAATATATGAAGGGGAATAGTATGCACTCACATTTAAAAAAACACTATCAAGTGCTGTATAGACAGGCCAGAAATTCAAGAGTAAACTGGCTAACTCTTCTCCTGTAGCAATGGCAAGTATAGATATGGGGGTATGTTATCTTCTTCCTTAAAGGGACACTAAACCCAAATTTTTTCTTTCGTGATTCAGATAGAGCATGCAATTATAAGGAACTTTCTAATTTACTCCTATTATCAAATTTTCTTCATTCTCTTGGTATCTTTATTTGAAATGCAAGAATGTAAGTTTAGATGCCGGCCCATTTCTGGTGAATAACCTGGGTTATTCTTGCTGATTGGTGGATACATTCATCCACCAATAAAAAAGTCCTGTCCAGAGTACTGAACCAAAAAATAAGCTTAGATGCCTTCTTTTTCAAATTAAGATAGCAAGGGAACGAAGAAAAATTGATAATAGGAGTAAATTAGAAAATTGCTTAAAATTGCATGCTCTATCTGAATCCCGAAAGAACAAATTTGGGTTCAGTGTACCTTTAAGATAGATAAAAAAACAACATCCATAGCGCAATATGTTTGATACATGTAAAAGAAAATACCAAATCTTTTGCACTCACATTTGGTGAAGCACTTCCAAGTGCTGTACTCACAGGCCAGATATTCTAGAGTAGTCTGGCTAACTCTTTCCTCGTATCAGGAACATAAAGAGGAAATCTCTCAGGTATGGATTGGATACAACATGGAACAGGTAGCAGGAAAAAGGCAGTATTTAGGTAGATACCGCTTTTTAAAAAGCCCCAATAAAATGTGTATAAAAATCAGTTTTGATTAAAACTTATTATTTATTATCAAAACTAAAACACAGCGACGCATTTCTCAGTATAACACTGTTTGATCAGACTGATATTGTTACAAAGTTTTGTGAGCCTTTTATACACATAATATCCAATCACAAATGTTACATTCAAAGACACTCCCCTTCCTAAAAACTCCCCCCTGTGTGAAATTGGCGCTAAATAGTCTTTATGTGATCAAAGAATTCATTCTAAAATTCCTTTCTTAATGTGTCTCTCAGCATAATACTACATCTCGCAACCATATAATTGCATTTAACATGTGTAAAATGTATCGAATTCTGGTATCGGTCATAGATGTTTAAAGTGTAGTTTGTGGGCGTGTTTTTATCATTCTCGCTGTGGGGTCTACAACCTTCGGCTATTATTGGTACATATAACAATGTGACTAAACATCTGATGTTTTGTCGTTCTAATTGACTGATTCTTATACTATTGCCATAATACGTAATGACTTAGAGAATTTCATTCATAAGAAAAAGCCAATGGTTTTACTATTAATCTAATGCTATAGAGGTGGAACATGAGCTTTTGTTATTCTTCCGTGTCAGGATTTCTATTCGTAGTGACCTTAGACATGGGACATCAACAACTAATGATAGAATCCTATTGGTGGTGATTGTAATTGTATACTATGATAGTTTAATTTACTGAAGTTGATATCAAAGTCTATCAATTCATATTAAAGAAGTTATCAAACTTCAGAATGTTAATTCATTGCACTTTATTATATAACCAGATGACTCTACATCTGATGTTGTATGGTTCTAATTGGCTGGTTCCTATACTATTGCCATAATACGTAATGACTTAGGGAATTTCATTCATAAGAGAAAGCAGAGAGTTTTACTATTGATCTAATGCTATAGAGGTGGGACATGAGCTTTTGTTATGCTTCCGTACTAGGATTTCTATTTGTAGTAACCCTAGTCATGGGACATAAACAACTGATGATAGAGTACTATAGGTGGTGGTATATTGTAAACTACAATAAAATAATTTACCAAAGTTAAATAGACATAAACCAAGAGGATATACTAGACATGAGAATAATCAAAATTACAATAGACAATATCCTCAGAATCAAGAACCATTTGACCTAAGACAAAAGTTGACCAATAGTTACAACTACCAAAGACACCAAGTAGGTGATATGAGTACATACAATACATCTAATAGATATGAGGCCCTTCAAACACTTCCTTTAGAACAGGAGGATGGAGAAATTCCACCCTGTTCCAACTTTCCTAACAGGCTTAATTATAGACAGACTGATAATATGCCATTTTTAGAGAGAGGCCAAAAACAGAGATACACCAAACCAAAAATAGCTCAATATCTCAAACCACTCACAATGAGGACTTCACACCAACAAAACAAACACAAAAGGGTTTACACAGAAGAGGAAGTAGGGGAAGAAATAGAGCTGCCAAAGAAGAAAGTCTTCAGACATTAGCAAAAGGGATCTACAATTTATCCACACATCAGCTCACTAAGGATGAAATTAGGGTCTTAGGAAGAGGCTTATCCTTTTGTCCATCTAATGGTCATAAAATATTTGACCTCTATGTAGATCTAAATAGTTTTATACGCAAACTTTCACTTCAAAAATATTTTGCAGAGAAAAAACTTAAACAGCCAGATTCCATGCCTATCCTGACCAATAATATGGATAGTCGTATAAAAAAAAAATATTGTATATAGTGATCCTAATGATCTGAATGAATATCTATATGAGGGATATATACACACAAATCTTAAAAATAGATCACAGTTCACCCCACAGTTATCTGACCATACACATATTGACCTATTCAAAGAACTGGTATTGGAAGATTTTTCTAAACTACCACAGAAAATACATGGCAGATCGAATTTAAATTACAATGAAAAAATAGCCCTTTATAATCTGTCCAAAAATAATGACTTGGTCATATGACAGGCGGATAAGGGTGGTGGTTCTATCATTATTCAAAACTTTAGTGATTATGTTAATGAAGCAAAACGGATTCTGGATGATACAGTATATTATAAAAAACTAAATTATGATCCTACAGAAAACTATCTTAAAATTCTAGCTGGTATTGTCAACTTTGGATACAATGAAGGGATTCTTACAAAAAACGAAAAAGAATACCTCATTCCCATAAAACCAAATAGGGCATTTTATTATCATTTGCCCAAAATACACAAAAATATCTCATCTCCCCCTGGCCGTCCAATCATAGCTGGTATTGGAAGCCTTACTGATAATGCATCATGTTACGTAGACTCATTCTTACAGAAATATGTTATTAATTTAAAATCATATATTAGAGATTCTGCAGATCTTTTGGTCAAACGTAGAAATATAACATCCACTAAGGATGTGATTTGGATATCATGTGATGTTAGCTCATTGTACTCAAATATTCCACATAAATTAGGACTGCTAGCTGTTAACAACTTTTTGGACCGTGATATTTTTCTACCAGACTTACAGAAACAATTCATCATACAAATTATAGTATTTATCCTCCAACACAACTATTTTGTATTTCAAGAAGACTTCTACTTAAAAATTAGAGGGACTGCCATGGGCACCAGGTTTGCCCCCAGCTTTGCTAATCTCTATATGGGAATTTTTGAACAAAGATACATTTATGACACTCAGTTTGGGGCAGACCTGGTGTACTATGGTAGGTACATAGATGACCTAATAATAGTGTAGAAAGGGGGCATGGAATCTGCTACAACATTTGTAAAATATATTAATACCAACGATATGGGCCTCGAATTTACTAGTAACATACAACCTAAAGATATTGTTTTTTTTAGATCTATGTTTATCCCTGTCCAAAGAGGATGGCTCTATATCCTCAAATAATTATTTCAAATCTGTTGACTGTAATAGTTATTTGGATTATCACAGCAACCATTATACTCCATGGAAACATAATGTCCCATATGGGCAGTTCAAGAGACTAATGAGAAATTGCAGCCATAAATCAGATTTCATAAACCAGAGTAAAATATTAACTAAAAGGTTCATAGAAAAAGGATATCCAATTAATCTAATACAACATAGTTTTATGAAAGCAGAGTCAGAGAATAGAGAATCATATTTCATTAGAAATGAACAAACATACAAAAATGATAAACAAACAAAAAATGAACAACAAACTATGTTCATTACACAGTACAACTCCAATCATCAGCAGATAAAGAAAATTTTAAATAGACATTGGAACATCTTATGTAGAGATCCAATATTAGGTAGTGTACTGAATGAACAACCAAGGTGTGTATATAGAAGGGCACTGACCTTGAAAAACTTCCTAGCACCTAGTAAAGTTGTAGTTAACAAACATAGGAGGAATATAAACATACAACAAACCAGCTACACTAATATTATAAAGAAAAAATGTGTTTTTAAATGCCTAAACAAAAACTGTAGAATGTGTACATTTTTCAAACAAGGTACCAACAGTTTTAAATCGCATACTGCAGGTACCTCCTATTCGATACATAGTTATATCACATGTAACTCTACATATATTATATATATTTTAACATGCCAATTGTGTGGGATACAATACGTGGGTAGAACCTGTAGAAAAATAAGAGATAGCTGGAATGAACACTTCCGCAATATGAAGAAAAATTATAAATATCATAGTGTATCTCGACATTGTAACTTACAACATAATGGGGACACTAATATCTTTCTAATTACTCCCATAGAACAGATTCCCACATCTCATCTGTATAATAGATATACTAGACTGAGGCAAAGGGAAACCTTTTGCATTTTCCGATTGAATACCTCATTTCCCAAAGGTCTAAACATGAATATGGTTCTTGCAGCGTTCCATTAATTATCTATATGTATGAACTCATATATTGGCCATTGGGTCATGTTCTGTATATATGTACTTGCACTGCTATAGACAATAATTTTAGTTTATACAACATGTTTAATATAGATATAATCACTCAAATGAGTTGTTTATTTTGAGATAAATATCCATTCTAGCACCTATATAATTCTCACAACAAATTAATCACCATAATATTGCAAATATATCTAGCTTTAGATCACATTTTACACCTACATTATTATTTAATATCACACATGAGGGAATCACTAGATATCAACTAAAGATTGTATGGTTTTGATGATTATTATTCACATTTTAATTTTCAAAAAAACCTGGTGCCCATATATTATATAGAAACTTACTAATAAGTATCACTCACTTAAAGGGACATAATACTCATATGCTAAATCACTTGAAACTGATGCAGTATAACTGTAAAAAGCTGACAGGAAAATATCACCTGAACATCTCTATGTAAAAAAGGAAGATATTTTACCTCACAATCTCCTCAGCTCAGCAGAGTAAGTTCTGTGTAAAAAGTTATACTCAGCTTCTCCCAGCTGCAGGTAAAAAAAAAAATGAAGAAATTAACTGCAGCCAATCAGCATCAGCAGTACTGAGGTCATGAACTCTTTTACTGTGATCTCATGAGATTTGACTTAGCTCTCATGAGATTTCATAGTAAGCTTCCTTTACCTAATTGGTGAAATAATATGAGAGTGCATGAGGCTCATCCCCTAAGCTGTCCTAGGACAGACACACTAAAATGCTGCTTAGAAATCCTTTACAATGGGAGGTGGCTACTGAGGAACTTTTGATGTAAAATATCTTTCTTTTTTACATAGAGATGTTCAGGTGATATTTTCTAGTCAGATTTTACAGCTATGCTGCATCACTTTCAAGTGTTTAAATATTTGGGTATTATGGCCCTTTAACACGTATCACTTTGGATTACACTCATTTTATATATTACCGTTCTATACATATAATAAAAAAGTGCAAAAAATTAATTTTGAAGTTTGATAATTTCTTTAATATGAATTGATAGACTTTGAGATCAACTTCGGTAAATTATTTTATTGTAGTTTACAATATACCACCACCAATAGGATTCTATCATCAGTTGTTTATGTCCTGTGACTAGGGTTACTACGAATAGAAATCCTAGTATGGAAAAATAACAAAAGCTTGTGTCCCACCTCTATAGCATTAGATCAATAGTAAAACTCTCTGCTTTCTCTTATGAATGAAATTCCCTAAGTCATTATGTATTATGGCAATAGTATAGGAACCAGCCAATTAGAACCATACAACATCAGATGTAGAGTTATCTGGTTATATAATAAAGTGCAATGAATTAACATTCTGAAGTTTGATAACTTCTTTAATATGAATTGATAGACTTTGAGATCAACTTCAGTAAATTAAACTATCGTAGTATACAATTACAATCACCACCAATAGGATTCTATCATTAGTTGCTGATGTCCCGTGTCTAAGGTCACTACGAATAGAAATCCTGACACAGAAGAATAACAAAAGCTCATGTCCCACCTCTATAGAATTAGATTAATAGTAAAACCATCAGCTTTTTCTTATGAATGAAATTCTCTAAGTCATTACGTATTATAGCAATAGTATAAGAATCAGTCAATTAGAACGACAAAACATCAGATGTTTAGTCACATGGTTATATGTACCAATAATAGCCGAAGGTTGTAGACCCGACAGTGAGAATGATAAAAACACGCTCACAAACTACACTTTAAACATCTATGACCGATACCAGAATTCGATACATTTTACACATGTTAAATGCAATTATATGGTTGCGAGATGTAGTATCATGCTGAGAGACACATTAAGAAAGGAATTTTAGAATGAATTCTTTGATCACATAAAGACTGCTATTTAGCGCCAATTTCACACAGGGGGGAGTTTTTAGGAAGGGGAGTGTCTTTGAATGTAACATTTGTGATTGGATATTATGTGTATGAAAGGCTCACAAAACTTTGTAACAATATCAGCCTGATCAAACAGTGTTATACTGAGAAATGCATCGCTGTGTTTTAGTTTTGATAATAAATAATGTTTTAATCAAAACTGATTTTTATACACATTTTATTGGGACTTTTTAACAAGCGGTATCTACTTAAATACTGCCTTTTTCCTGCTACCTGTTCCATGTTGTATCCAATCCACAACTGAGAGATTTCCTCCATACGTTCCTAATACGGCGAAAGAGTTAGCCAGACTACTCTAGAATATCTGGCCTGTGAGTACAGCACTTGGAAGTGCTTCACCAAATGTGAGTGCAAAAGATTTGGTATTTTCTTTTACATGTATCAAACATATTGCGCTATGGATGTTGTTTTTTTATCTATCCTAAGGAAGGAGATAACATACCCCCATATCTATACTTGCCATTGCTACAGGAGAAGAGTTAGCCAGTTTACTCTTGAATTTCTGGCCTGTCTATACAGCACTTGATAGTGCTTTTTTAAATGTTAATGCATACTATTCCCCTTCATATATTCCACCAATATTTGGAACATATTACGCTATGGGCGCCTTCTTTTCTGTTTATTTATAAGTTCTTAATTTAGTTATGGGCTAAAGTTAGTTCCAGAGACCATCTGTAAACGCTGTAAAGCGGGACATCGTTTTTTTCACTTGCTAATGTATAAAAAAGCCTAATAATTTGTTTACACTATCATATGTTGAGTTCACAACAGATCTAAGTTTTTAAAAAATAGGAATTCAAAATGAATACAGCAGTTACCTTAAAATGCTGTATTTTCATCATCAATATCATCACCATCTGACTCGTCAATTAATCTTATTTGTATTGATGGTAGAGGCTTGAAACTTGCAGGGGTTTCTGTTGACGTAGTAGGTTTGAATGGTCCTACTTGTAAGCAAGCATGAATTGCCATCTATTTTCCCTTTCTCTTTTACAATTCCCCTATAGTGTGCAATACAGTTTATAATGATTGCATTAACTTTTGAAAGTTGGATCAATTCTCTCAAAAGCTGACATTCCTGTTTCTATACAGTTGATAGCATTTTCTTATTCCTCAGTTGTCAACTACTAGAGACAGCAGGACTATCATTGGAATAGGACTTAGGGGCCGATTTATCAAGCGCTGAATGCCCCCTGATGACCCTATTTCCTCGTGAGCCTTCAGGCTCGCCGGAAACAGCAGTTATAAATCAGCAGTCTGCCTCTGAGGCTGCAGACATCAATCTGCACGATCCTATACGATCGGTTTGATTGACACCCCCTGTGTAAAGTCTATTTCAACCATGTAAGTGGAACGCAACTGCAGATCAATTATTGTTTTGTATCACCAGGGTTTTTGGGCTATTTAGGTGAGCATAGACCAGTAAACCTTTGGTGAATTAATATTAAGTTAGAGGTTCAATGCTGTTAGTACTATCACAACATGAATCCTTCTAAGCACAATATTTCCAATACTGTTAGACTGGCACAGTATGGAAAAAATAATGAAAAAATTATAGAAGAAAAATATGCTTCTAATTTAAAGAACTTGAGAGAACAAAAATTATTTTTTAAGCTTACATTAAATAAACATGTAATGCAGGAGAGAGTTGGTTAATCCTTGTAAGAAGTAAGCTTGGTTTGCAAGAGATATACTTTTAACAAGTCACAGAGAATGCTTCAGTTGTCTTGTAGCTGCAACTTTGTAACTGTGTTTATTGAGAGCAACTGCTGCAGAGTAAGAGAGGAATTTGGCAAGATGCCCAGACTTGCAGTTGCAAAACCAAGTAACAGTTTTTATTTTGAAATAGTTAAATCCTCTTCAGTTCAAGCTTGAAACTTAAAGCTCAAAGTCTTGTTCTTAAAGCAGCATATATATTATGAAGTGAGAAAGGAGACATTGATTCCCCAGTATGAAATAGTGTGCAGAGTTATTTAGAAAACTGCAGTGCCTGTCAGCTCCAGTTAAATTAAGAGTGATGCTGTAAGTGTACAATAGCAATTCAGCAGTTAAGTTCTCAAATAGTATGCAAGGAATAAAATTAAGAGGTAACTTAGCTGTAAGTCCAAGGATGCAAACAGGATATTTCAGGGGATGTAATCCTTGTAGAAAATAGTACAGAGTAATCCAAGCAAACAGTCCTTTGTGAAAGCAGTTGGTTTGAGAAAAACAATGCAGCTCAGAGACTGTGTGTAAGCTGTTACTCCTGCTAATGAAAATAACTAAGCACCTGTTTGCTGACAGGTGGAGCCTTAAGTAACATGAAAGTGAGAGAACCATGTGATGAGAAGTGAGAGAAGTAAAACATGAAATGGAATCCTGACATAAGCCCCCCTTCAAGGAAGCCGATCCTCGGCTTGATGCCTGGGTCTATGTGGATAGCGTCTATGGAAGCGGGAGAGCAACCGAGGGGCATTGATGTGGGTGTGCAGTTCCCAACTGTCGTCATCTGGCGAGAAACCCTTCCACCTCACAAGGTATTGCAACTGACCATTGTAGTATCTAGAGTCCAATAGGTCTTGGACCTCAAATATGTCAACATCCAAGGTCACCGGATCAGGGGGAAGAATAGTTTTAGTCGTTGAGGTAGAAGAAGCCGGTTTCAGGAGCGAGACATGGAAGGTGGGGTGAATAGGTAATGATGATGGAAGATCAAGAGTAACTGCATTGGCATTAACAATATTGCTTACTGTAAAGGGTCCGATAAATAAGCCAGCTAATTTTTTACTGGGAACAGGTATTTTGATATTTTTGGTTGAAAGCCAGACTTTATCTCCTACTGCATAGACAGGAGAAGGTCTTCTACGGAGATCATAGTACTTCTTTTGTATAGCTTGTGCGTTCTGGATGTTTAGACGCAAGGAATGAAAATTCTCCGCTATCTTTTGTAGAAGGTCATCAACCGGTTGAGAAGTTGGGGCAATTGAGTCATGGATGAAGAAGTTAGGGTGGAAAGCGTAATTCGCAAAGAATGGAGACAAATTGGTTGAACTGTTTTTACTATTATTATATGCAAATTCTGCCATGTATAGGTACCGGGCCCACTCTGTTTGTTGGTATGAGCAGTAACAGCGGATGTACTGTTCAAGCCATTGGTTTAACCTTTCAGTTTGACCATTGGTCTGCGGATGGAAGGCTGTACTAAGTCGATGATCAATCTGTAGATGTTGGGCGAGGGATTTCCAGAATTTTGAAGTAAATTGAGCTCCTCTGTCGGTTGTTATGATGTTCGGGATCCCATGGAAGCGTACAACCGAATTCAGGAAAAGTTTAGCAGTCTCCGTGGATGTGGGTACCTTGTGATACGGAATGAATAAAGCCATCTTTGTGAGAATATCTGTAACAACAAGAATAGTATTAAATCCAGAACTTAAAGGAAGTTCAACAATAAAGTCCATACCTATATGAGCCCAAGGTCTTTCAGGGATATCCATAGGTATTAGGTGACCATAAGGTTTATTTCTATCCTTTTTAGAAGTGATACAGATATCACAGTGTTGTATATAATTATGGACGGAATCAGACATGTTTGGCCACCAATAAAGTCTTGATAAGAGATCTAATGTCCTTTTGATACCAGGGTGTCCAAGCAAAGGAGGATCATGATGTTGTTTAATCAAGTCATTCCTGAGAGATTCTGGGATATATAGCTTGGAGTCGTGATAATAGAAATCAGCATTTTGAGTCAGATGTAGATGGGATCTCTGATTATCTGACTGTAGAGCAGTAAGGAGTTGAGTTTTAAATGTAGGCATCAGGCCCAAGAATTTGTCTGCAGGTATGATGGAAGTAACTTCTTGAGAATTTGGTGGTCTGGGATCTCTCCTGGAGAGAGAGTCAGCCTTCCCATTTTTAGATCCAGGTCTGTATACTATAAGATAGTTAAACCTGCTAAAGTACAGGCTCCATCTTACTTGTCTACTGGACAGAGTTTTATTTTTCTGCAGGAATTCCAGGTTGCGATGATCTGTATAGATTATGATAGGTTGTACTGTGCCCTCTAGAAGATGTCTCCATGTATCGAAAGCACGTTTAATTGCGAGAAGTTCTTTTTCTCCGATGGAGTAGTTAATCTCGGCTGGAGAGAGTAGCTTAGAATAGAAAGCTACTGGATGAAGTGGTTGTGTAAGACTTTTCCTTTGGGAGAGAATAGCGCCAAAATCAAAATCTGAAGAGTCGACCTCGAGGACGAATTGGAGGGAAGGATCTGGAAATTGTAGTATAGGTGCAGTAGTGAATGAGGTCTTCAGGTTGCGAAAGGCCTCATCGGCATCTTTATCCCAACGGAATGGCACACAGGTGCTGGTGAGTCTAGAAAGAGGTTTTATCTTTTGGGAGAAGTTCCTAATAAATTTGCGGTAATAATTACTGAAACCTAGAAAGCGTTGTAATTCTTTTCTGTTAGTGGGTTGTGGCCAGTTTCTCACGGCTTCTACCTTATTTTCTTGCATTTGAATGCCATTGGGTCCTATACTGTAACCCAGGAAATCAATTTCAGTAACGTGGAAAAGACACTTCTCAAGTTTAGCGTAAAGTCTATGCACTTGCAGTCTTGACAAGACCCAGCTAACATGCTTCACGTGATCTTCTAAAGTTTTGGAATAAATAAGGATGTCGTCCAGGTATACCACAACGCAGAAGGTCATGGAAAACATCATTCACGAAAAACTGAAATGTGGCCGGAGCATTAGTAAGCCCGAAGGGCATTACAAGATATTCAAAGAGACCATATCTCGTACGGAATGCGGTCAACCACTCATCACCCTCTCTTAATCTCCTATCAATCTGCATAACCAATCTCATAAATGCTTCCAAAGAGTCTGGGATATCTATATGAGCAAGTTCATCTTTCACCTGATCAGACAGACCTAATCTAAATTGACTTTTAAGAGCAACTGCATTCCATTGGGAATCTATAGCTTGTTGTTTAAATTCAGTAATATAGGTCTCGACTGGTCGGTTGCCTTGTTTTAACTTCCTCAGTTTATCATCCGCTGTATGTTGGAGGTTGGAATCTGAATATAACTCATCCATAACAGCAAGGAAGGACTATAAAGAGGACAGAAGAGGGCTGTTTGACTCAAAGTATCTGCCCAAATGCGGGGTTCCCCACGTAGATAAGTAATCATGCTCAACACCTTGGTCCTGTCATTAGGATATGTCTCAGGTTTCAGACTAAATGTTAGTACACAAGCATTTATGAATTGACGATACTGACGTCTGTCACCATGGAAAAAATCTGGCGGAGCAATGATTGGCTCAGTAACAGGATGTGCAGGAACAGGTTTGCTAGAAACTGAATCTTGAATAACCTTCCTAAGGGTCTCATTCTCTACTTTTAAATCCCTGAGACCCTGGTTAAGTTCATCCACTTGTTTAGAAAGGTTATAAACAATTGTTGGGAGATCTGCTGGTTCCATTGTAAGGCTTAGTTATTATGTAAAGTCTATTTCAACTATGTAAGTGGAACGCAACTGCAGATCAATTATTGTTTTGTATCACCAGGGTTTTTGGGCTATTTAGGTGAGCATAGACCAGTAAACCTGTGGTGAATTAATATTAAGTTAAAAGGTTCAATGCTGTTAGTACTATCACAACATGAATCCTTCTAAGCACAATATTTCCAATACTGTTAGACTGGCACAGTATGGAAAAAATAATGAAAAAATTATAGAAGAAAAATATGCTTCTAATTTAAAGAACTTGAGAGAACAAAAATAATTTTTTAAGCTTACATTAAATAAACATGTAATGCAGGAGACAGTTGGTTAATCCTTGTAAGAAGTAAGCTTGGTTTGCAAGAGATATACTTTTAACAAGTCACAGAGAATGCTTCAGTTGTCTTGTAGCTGCAACTTTGTAACTGTGTTTATTGAGAGCAACTGCTGCAGAGTAAGAGAGGAATTTGGCAAGATGCCCAGACTTGCAGTTGCAAATCCAAGTAACAGTTTTTATTTTGAAATAGTTAAATCCTCTTCAGTTCAAGCTTGAAACTTAAAGCTCAAAGTCTTGTTCTTAAAGCAGCATATATATTATGAAGTGAGAAAGGAGACATTGATTCCCCAGTATGAAATAGTGTGCAGAGTTATTTAGAAAACTGCAGTGCCTGTCAGCTCCAGTTAAATTAAGAGTGATGCTGTAAGTGTACAATAGCAATTCAGCAGTTAAGTTCTCAAATAGTATGCAAGGAATAAAATTAAGAGGTAACTTAGCTGTAAGTCCAAGGATGCAAACAGGATATTTCAGGGGATGTAATCCTTGTAGAAAATAGTACAGAGTAATCCAAGCAAACAGTCCTTTGTGAAAGCAGTTGGTTTGAGAAAAACAATGCAGCTCAGAGACTGTGTGTAAGCTGTTACTCCTGCTAATGAAAATAACTAAGCACCTGTTTGCTGACAGGTGGAGCCTTAAGTAACATGAAAGTGAGAGAACCATGTGATGAGAAGTGAGAGAAGTAAAACATGAAATGGAATCCTGACACCCTGCTAGCGGCTGCGAATCTGCAGGGGGCGGCATTGTACAAGCAGTTCACCAGAACTGCTTGTGCAATGTTAAATGCTGACAGTGTATGCTGTTGGCATTCAGCGATGTCTATTGGACATGATACGCTAAAGCGTATCATGTCAGACAGACATTGATAAATCGACCCCTCAATGTCAAGAAACATCCTTCTTTGCTTTTCAGTCAACAAAATCTTCATCAGTTAGCGCCTCATCATGAGAGACAAGCAATTCTGCCACATATGCAGGTTAAACTTCTAATTCTCGCCATTTTAACTACATGTTTAATGACTTCTTCAAGTAGATTCTCAAAACCTCCAAATTTGTTCATGACATTGGAAATTTGCTTCTTCTAAACACCTTTTAATGTGGTTTCCTTAACTTCCTGCCATGCACCTCTTATAGTTTTGATACCATCCAAAATTGTGAAGCCTTTCTAAAATTCCTTAAATTGTTTTGTGTAGCCTCTGCTAATGTGCCACTGCCTAAGACATGTATTACCAAAACGGAAGCTGAGGTAGTATGATTTAAAGGCTGCAATTACATGTTGGTTGTAAAAGGGTTGTGTGACTGACCTGTAATTACTTTATAACTGTAACAGTGTCTTATACTACTGACAAGAATATAAAGGTCCTAGTAGTCGTTTAATGGGGTTTAGATGGAAATTCTCTTTTAAACATAGTTTGTTTTGGTTGCTTTGTGCAAATTCACTTCAAGAAACATGATACCCAAATGTTAAACCATTTGAAAGTGATGCACCATAGATGTAAAAAGCTGACTGGGAAATATCACCTGAACATCTCTATGTAAAAAAGGAAAATATGGGGGGAACTTCCGGGCAGCGGCCATCTTTGGTCGCAATATTTTGAGCTTCTGCAGTTTGTGAGAAATCTTTCTTAAAACACAAGATACTTGGAGCCATCTACTATTCAGACTTCTAGATTCTATACTATAAGAGATTCCTGCAATGATTGAGCCTTCTAGAGGAGGCTTGCTTGTGATGCAGTTTTTGGAATAAAATGCATTTAGGATTATACACAATGGAGGAAGCCTATATAACCCTACGAGATCTTTTGAAGGCACAAGAGCTGAAAATTTTGGAAAGACTAGACCGGCTTCAATCTCTCATGGAGACTACGACTAGGGAGAGAGCCGTACCTGACATGCCGAAGATTGAAGACGCTGATGCTTTAGAGCTGCTACAGCCCGGATTACTGGCGGTCGGGCGGCCTCGCAGTATGGATGAGTCTTTCTGCCCGATGCCGACTACTCATCTGGTTGCTTATTTCGATCTCGCCATCTCTGACTGGGGGGATGCGGCCAGTCATCTGGAGGGGGGTGGCGAGTTGGCCCTGTGTGGTGGAACCACTTCTGTGATATGCCGATACCTGGCTGCGGGACTGCCAAGTTTGCATGTCTTTTTGGATCAGCATAAGACACTGGTAGTGCCACGAGGCTTGAGACTCATGACAGAGACACTGATGGATGAATTCATGGATCTTGCTTCACTGTCAGACCTAGCCATTGAGGTGGCTTACATACTGCGGTCCTTTTTTGGGACAATGATATTGCTTGTCTCTACCCAGAGAATGAGAAACTATGGACGAGTTAGGGGGCCTCAGGACCCTGGCATTTAAGTTAAAGCAGGCGTGGGATTAGGAGGCATAAAAGCAGGTGTTGGCTGATATTTTAAGTTTAGAAATGGATGCCAGATCTTCAGGTCCGGTACAGTATTCTGACTCTGAACTTCGCTCCTTTCGAGATTTGTAACTTGGGCCCTCTCATGAAAATTATTATGTTTGAGGTGGAGGCCCTGACTAATGTATCTAATATTGCTGGACTCTTGTGCTCATCCACAGTTTAGTTCCCTTATTTTTTTGCTTGATATTTCATGTTTATTGTGTATGTCCTTTTTGAAAGTATTTACATATCTGCACTTCTGGACTTATGCACCCCTGGTAAGAAGGGCTCATTTACCCAGGGTTAGAAGTATATACGTTTTCTTACCTCAAGATGTGAGTACTAACTGTAAGCAGTTGAGATGGGTGGTATCGCTATGTTATAGGTTATACTTATACTTAGTTTGATTAATTGAGAGCCATCTTATATTTTTATTGTGTAGGAACATCATACCCTAACACCATTTTGTTAAGAATTAGATACAGTACCTTATGTTGTACACAGCATGACAACTTTATATTAGGTGTTTCCTTAGGATTTTATAGATATATAAATAGGGGTATGGATTCCTAGGATTAGGTTATCAACACTGTTCCTATCGGTTCAGTTATTGTACTTTTTTTTTAAATATGTGAGTTTGCCAAATAGGGGAATAGGGTACCTTTCTCACTTGTACATCTAGTCCACTGACCATGAGATATCTCTCAGCTAGTAAGCCTACCTCATTGGTATATACTATGTGACATAAAGGCATACTATACAGGGCAATTGTAATTGCTAGTAACATGCCTATACAATATACTGGCTTATGTCTGAGATGTTATATACAGCACGTTTAGAATTAATGGTCGTGTGGTACCTATAGTTTTTTTGCCTACACATATAGAAGTTAGTAATATTGGAATATGCATATCTGTTCTGATATTATTGCCCACATACATACTCTGACAAAACCTACTAGAGTCATAGTTCAGCCTTCCATTATAGTCACCGCCTCCCTAAAATAATGTAGCTAACAGGAGGTAAAATTATTAAGGCTTTAGAGGCCTAAGTAAGGGCTGACATCTACATATGAGACTTATCTAACTTAATATAGTTGCTTCTCCTTATCATTACTTCTTACAATATATATATATATATATATATATATATATATATATATATATATATATATCATGAATAATACTCAAAATTTATGTTGTACTAAACAATATATAGAGGCCCAAAAGAGGCCTATATATTTTTTATTATGTAATTTTATTTGAAATGGGTCCAAGAGTGGCCCTGTTAATACTTCCCCAAATCTTTACCCCTTGTTTATACTTAAAACCCATGGTCCAAGAGTGGCCACAAATTCTTAGTTGGGGTATGCCTAACTCCTACCTGTTTGTGTGTTCTAGGGGGCTATTTGATTTTAAAGAGTATCCTGCCATAGCATTGGGTCCAAGAGTGGCCCTATTAACATTTCTCCCAATCTTCACCCCTCACCTATATCTAACATCCGTGGTCCAAGAGTGGCCACTAACTCTTAGCCAGGGTGTACTTTATTTCTAATTTTTCTTTGTTCTTATTTATTTGGGGAACTCTTTGATATAATACTATAAAGAAAAAGAGGTTTATTTTGTAGTTTGCACCTTCAATTCTTGTTTTTTGTTATTGAGTCATAAATGGCATTGCATTCTGCAATATTAATGTGTTAGTCCTGGAATGCCTTTAATATATAGATTTAGGCATGGACTAATGGTTGTAATATAGTCTATAGATTAGACCTATTGCTAAATAGTGAGCAGGTCTAAGAGTGTCCAGTGTGAAATCTATGGATAGACCTACATAGATATGATGTTTGGATTTGTAATTTGATATGCTAACATGTATGTAAATGTCTATGGCCTTTTTGTTTAGATATGTATTGTGTACTGTGCAAATTAGATGTCATTTATGTTTGTAAACCTCAATAACAATTACTTTAAAAAAAAAAAAATATTGTACCTCAAAATTTCCTAAGTATCCACACCCCATAGTAAAGGGATTTTATGCAGCCAACCTGGCATGTGCAGGCAAAATCAAGTTATTTTGTTCAAGGACGTTTACTATGATATCTCATGAAATTTCAGTGAAGTCTTATGAGATCACAGCAATGCAAATCATGAGCTCAGCCCCGCTGATGCTTATTGGATGTGTTTTTTGTGAGCTGAAGACATTTTGAGGTAAAATATCTTCCTTTTTTACATAGAGATGCTCAGGTGATATTTTCTTATCATCTTTTTACAATTATGATGCATCACTTTCAAGGGATTTAGAATATGGGTATTATGTCCCTTTAAGCATAAAAATAGTGCTTTAAATTAGGGGATTTAAATACAGTTGTATATAACTTAAAAAAAAAATTCTGAGTATGCCTGTGCTTGACATAAATTGAGTTTAATAACTTAGGAGCCGATTTATTAAGGGGCGTATGGCCCTGAATACATCTGTTTCTGCGCGAGTCTTCAGGCTCACTGGAAACAGGAGTTAAGAAGCAGCGGTCTTAAGACCGCTGCTCCTTAACTCGTCCGCCTCCTCTGAGGCTGCGGACAGCAATCCGTCCGATCCTATACAATTGGGTTGATTGACACCCCCTGCTAGCGGCTGATTGGCGAATCTGCAGGGGGCGGCATTGCACAAGCAGTTCACCAGAACTGCTTTTGCAATGTTATATGCCGACAGCGTATGCTGTCGGCATTTAGCGATGCAGGGCGGACATTATTCTCTATAGCGAATCATGTCCGCCCGGGGTATAATAAATCTACCCCTATATATTTATTACTGCATGTCTCTAGGTGGATGATCACAAAAAGTTTCTATCAAATTCACCATTAAAGTCCATGGGATTTTTGTAGATAAATCAATTGATTAATTTTTGTAAAGGACAAACAATTAAAGCTAGAAGGAGCGCTGAGAAAACCTCAAATAGGAATCTCTGCTAAGTAGAGTCAAAGAGGATTTTGAGGAATTATACTTTAAAAATGTACATATTTATTGTAACAAAAAAAATTTAAATTTAAAAACAAAGATAATAGGCATTGGTCGATTTCAAACCTCTAAATTACATCTGTTTACAAGAAATATATCCGGTTACATAAGTTAAATCACAAAATGTTAAATCACAAAAGTGTACTCGTGAGAAAAATGAAAAAATGTGAAATTCAAAAATACTCCAAAATACTCAAATATGAAAAAATAAAAATAAAATTATGCTGGGTGCAATTGCTCCAAAAATGTGTCTATTCTTTAGGAAAAAGAGAGTGGAAAAATCAAAAATATAAAAAAATAGGTGTACACCTTTAAAGTCTTAAGGTCAAATTCCTTGTGGGTGGTATTTGTGAAAAAAATGTGAAATTTGTGAAATTTGTATATACGTTGTGAAAAGTTAGTTATGAGTAGTTTCCTGTGTTGGAATCCAAAAATCTTCTAGATAATGGTATGTGTCCAAATATATCCTTTTTTGGGGTGCTGTTGGTAATGATTGACTCCTAATGTTCCTAATGTTCCATTATGTCTTCATTATCCTGAATAAAAATAAAAATATATAGTGCAATAAAGCTACTACAAGTGGCTAAAAATGGTAATATACTCACCAGATAGGGACCTGAGCCGTTATACCAGTGTAAGTCTACGCGCTTCAATCCTACTGGATCTTTCTCAAGACTGGTATGGCTCTGTATACTTCCTTGTCTTAAATAGGCTATTTTGTCCCAAAAGATAACCGCCAAAACAATTTGCGCCAAAATTGTGCTATTTCCATTGGTCCGTTTGGACCCGGAATTTGTATCCCTTAATAGTAGTGTGCTGATCCGGATGTTCTTATTCACCGGATTTGTGCTACTGACTTCCTGTACTTCTTATTTGTTGTTCGCTGTTGAAACCCATAATTCGCCATGAACAGGGATAACTTGGAGGAAGCATTAATAGCACTATTACGAGCAAACTCTGCCCAATGTAATAGTTCAAACCAATTATTGGGACGATCTGAGACATAGCAACGGAGGAACTATTCCAGAGCTTGATTAGACCGTTCCGTAGCCCCTTTGGATTGAGGGTGATATGCCGAGGAGAAGGAAAGCTGGATCTCCATTTGAGCACAAAAGCAACGCCAAAATCTGGAGACAAACTGGCTACCCCGGTCCGACAATATCTCCTTGGGTAACCCATTTAAATGGAAGACCTCCCGGGCAAAAATTGAAGCAAGCTCTTGAGCGGTAGGCAACTTCTTCAAGGGAATGCAATGTGACATTTTAGAAAAACGGTCAACCACCATAAGGATAACAGTATTGCCATTGGAAACAGGGAGCTCGACAATGAAGTCCATGGAAAGATGTGTCCAATGACGCTCACTATTAGCAATAGGTTGAAGAAGAACCACAGGAAGACGCTGAGGAGTCTTATTCTGTGCACAAACTGAGCAGGAGGCAACATACGCAGCAACATCAGAACGAAGAGCTGGCCACCAGAATTATCGAGTGACAGACCAAATAATTTGGTTCTTGCCTGGGTGACCTGCGGCTTTAGGATAGTGGTAAGTGTGCAAAAGTTTAGTTCGAAGATTCTCAGGAACAAAACACTTACCACTAGGTTTCTCAGGAGGTGCATTGGTTTGTGCAGCCAGGATCTCCTCCCCAAGGGAGAAGTCAAATTACTACATATGGTAGCCAAAATATGGTCAGGAGGTATAACTGGAGTAGGTACAGACTCCTCCTTGAACAGAGGCGAAAATTGTCTAGAGAGGGCATCAGCCCTAACATTCTTACTACCAGGCTGGTAGGAGACCACATAATTAAACTGAGACAAAAATAGCGCCCATCTGGCCTGTCGGGGCAACAAACGTTTTGCTTCAGATAGATAAGTTAAATTCTTGTGGTCAGTACGAATGAGCACTGGCACGCTAGTACCCTTGAGAAGATGCCACCAACCGGTGATCCATCCTGGAAATTACGGCAGGTAAAGGTGGATTATTAGCACCATTAGGATTCATGGCCCTTGCGTAATGTCAGGGTGCCAGGAATCAGACTGAGAAGAGAAGTGCAAAAATAATCACACCTATATTAATAGCAAAAAATAATAAAAAGTCCAGAAGTCAAATAACAAGCCAGGAATTAAAATCAGAGCTGGTAGTCAGACGAATCGAGTCAGGAGCCAAAGCGAATAGTCAGACAAGCTGAGTCAGGAGCCAAAGTGAGTAGTCAGACGAGCCGGAATCAGGAACAAGGAGAACAGCAGAGTTAGGAACAAGCCAGAGATCAGGAACCATGAGGGACGTCAGACAGCCAGGTAATACACAGGAGCTCTCGCAAACAGGTCTGAGACAACGCAAGGGCAAAGCATACTGAACAGAGGATCTTTAAATAATAAGTGATTATATCACAATTCTGAGACTGCATCCTGTCTCACACGGATGATGTACACCAGTCTGGCCATAAAAGGAAGTGCAGAAAATGAGCAGCATTACACAGTATGCACCAAGTCAGCAAGAGAGGTGAGTAAAATGGCTGCCAGCAGCACATGGCAAACACAGCAGGGAAAAAATCCCTGACAATTTTGGACTAGACTGTCCCTTTAAAGTTACATTATGACTGGTTTGATCATCAGTTCACACCAGTAGAAGTTTTTCCTTGTGAGCATAAAGGTTATCAATTTTCCTTATAACTATAGTGTTCACTAGTGTATTATTTTTTTAACTTATCACTTTTTCCTTAGCATTAACAATTGTAATGTTTGGTCATAAAAGGAAGTGCAGAAAATGAGCAGCATCACACAGTATGCACCAAGTCAGCAAGAGAGGTGAGTAAAATGGATGCCAGCAGCACATGGCAAACACAGCAGGGAAAAAACCCTGACAGTACCCTCCCCTCAATGACAAACGACAAAAGGCTTATTGGGGAAATGGGTATGGAAGGCACAGAGGAAGGCGGGAGCATGAACATCAGGGGAGGGAATCCATGAACGCTCCTCCGGACCGTAGCCCCTCTAGTGAACCAAATACTGTACGCGGCCCCTGGACATACGAGAGTCAATAATGCTGCTGACCTCATACTCCTCATGGTTGTCAACAAAGATAGGATGGGGACGAGGCAACACAGTGGTAAACTGATTACAAACCAATGGTTTCAAGAGGGAGACATGAAAAACATTGGAGATGCGCATTGCAGGAGGAAGGTCAAGAGTGTAGGCCACAGGATTGACCCGTCGGAGTACTCGAAAAGGACCAACATAATGGGGAGCCAGTTTATTGGAAGGCACACGAAGGTTCAAGTTGCAGGAGGATAGCCAAACTCTCTCACCAACCTGGTAGGAAAGCGCAGGCAGATGCCTACGATCAGCCTGGAACTTTTGGCGCTGCATAGAACGATGAAGACAATCCTGAATCTGCACCCACGTGGAACAGAGTTGTCGGAGATGCTCCTCCAAAGCCGGAATACCCTGAGACATGAATGAATCGAGCAACAAGGATGGTTGAAACCCATAATTCGCCATGAACAGGGATAACTTGGAGGAAGCATTAATAGCACTATTACGAGCAAACTCTGCCCAATGTAATAGTTCAAACCAAGTATTGGGACGATCTGAGACATAGCAACGGAGGAACTATTCCAGAGCTTGATTAGACCGTTCCGCAGCCCCTTTGGATTGAGGGTGATATGCAGAGGAGAAGGAAAGCTGGATCTCCATTTGAGCACAAAAGCAACGCCAAAATCTGGAGACAAACTGGCTACCCCGGTCCGACACTATCTCCTTGGGTAACCAATTTAAATGGAAGACCTCCCAGGCAAAAATTGAAGCAAGCTCCTGAGCGGTAGGCAACTTCTTCAAGGGAATGCAATGTGACATTTTAGAAAAACGGTCAACCACCATAAGGATAACAGTATTGCCATTGGAAACAGGGAGCTCGACAATGAAGTCCATGGAAAGATGTGTCCAATGACGCTCACTATTAGCAATAGGTTGAAGAAGAACCACAGGAAGACGCTGAGGAGTCTTATTCTGTGCACAAACTGAGCAGGAGGCAACATACGCAGCAACATCAGAACGAAGAGCTGGCCACCAGAATTATCGAGTGACAGACCAAATAATTTGGTTCTTGCCTGGGTGACCTGCGGCTTTAGGATAGTGGTAAGTGTGCAAAAGTTTAGTTCGAAGATTCTCAGGAACAAAACACTTACCACTAGGTTTCTCAGGAGGTGCATTGGTTTGTGCAGCCAGGATCTCCTCCCCAAGGGAGAAGTAAAATTACTACATATGGTAGCCAAAATATGGTCAGGAGGTATAACTGGAGTAGGTACAGACTCCTCCTTGAACAGAGGCGAAAATTGTCGAGAGAGGGCATCAGCCCTAACATTCTTACTACCAGGCTGGTAGGAGACCACATAATTAAACTGAGACAAAAATAGCGCCCATCTGGCCTGTCGGGGCAACAAACATTTTGCTTCAGATAGATAAGTTAAATTCTTGTGGTCAGTATGAATGAGCACTGGCACGCTAGTACCCTTGAGAAGATGCCACCAACCGGTGATCCATCCTGGAAATTACGGCAGGTAAAGGTGGATTATTAGCACCATCAGGATTCATGGCCCTTGCGTAATGTCAGGGTGCCAGGAATCAGACTGAAAAGAGAAGTGCAAAAATAATCACACCTATATTAATAGCAAAAAATAATAAAAAGTCCAGAAGTCAAATAACAAGCCAGGAATTAAAACCAGAGCTGGTAGTCAGACGAACCGAGTCAGGAGCCAAAGCGAATAGTCAGACAAGCTGAGTCAGGAGCCAAAGCGAGTAGTCAGACGAGCCGGAATCAGGAACAAGGAGAACAGCAGAGTTAGGAACAAGCCAGAGATCAGGAACCATGAGGGACGTCAGACAGCCAGGTAATACACAGGAGCTCTCACAAACAGGTCTGAGACAACGCAAGGGCAAAGCATACTGAACAGAGGATCTTTAAATAATAAGTGATTACATCACAATTCTGAGACTGCATCCTGTCTCACACGGATGATGTACACCAGTCTGGCCATAAAAGGAAGTGCAGAAAATGAGCAGCATCACACAGTATGCACCAAGTCAGCAAGAGAGGTGAGTAAAATGGCTGCCAGCAGCACATGGCAAACACAGCAGGGAAAAAATCCCTGACAATTTTGGACTAGACTGTCCCTTTAAAGTTACATTATGACTGGTTTGATCATCAGTTCACACCAGTAGAAGTTTTTCCTTGTGAGCATAAAGGTTATCAATTTTCCTTATAACTATAGTGTTCACTAGTGTATTATTTTTTTAACTTATCACTTTTTCCTTAGCATTAACAATTGTAATGTTTGGTGGGCAAATCTAGGTTAAGGCCTTTCTTTGTCTAGAGTACATACCTTGGTAATTTCTACCTTGTTGGTTGATCACAATCCCTTATAAAAGAAAAAATATTTATTTATTTATATTATTTTTACAGAAAACCACAATTAAAGCCCATGGAGATCTCTGTAGATAAATCATTAGAAGTTTTTATAAATTATTGTGATCAACCCCTTGGTTTTTCTGGCAAAAGCTTTACGATGCCATTGTAATTGGCAAAAAAAATTAATAATAAACATTTTGAAAATAATTTTATCAGAATACAGAGAAATGCTAGGCTCAAAAAGGTTTAAAAGTTTGGAAAGTTCTCACAAATGATGCACAATTGGGTACAGTGCAATACATGAATTACTATACCAGAATTCAGATTTTTGGCTCAATAAAAAGGCTAGGGGATTGATTACGAGTGGAGCACTAACAGTTATGCTCAAGCGAAAAGGGGTTTATTGCGAGTGTTTGCGTGCGTCAGGTTTTTTCCTCATATTACAAGTTAAAAGTAAATGCAATTGAAGTTAACGCTTGTTAGGGAGCGATCTCAGAGCACTGGTTAACTGTTTTGCAAATAACATTGATAACGCAATCTTTTAAATAGATATTACTCTATATATATACTGTGTATATATACAGGGAGTGCAGAATTATTAGGCAAGTTGTATTTTTGAGGATTAATTTTATTATTGAACAACAACCATGTTCTCAATGAACCCAAAAAACTCATTAATATCAAAGCTGAATAGTTTTGGAAGTAGTTTTTAGTTTGTTTTTAGTTATAGCTATTTTAGGGGGATATCTGTGTGTGCAGGTGACTATTACTGTGCATAATTATTAGGCAACTTAACAAAAAACAAATATATACCCATTTCAATTATTTATTTTTACCAGTGAAACCAATATAACATCTCAACATTCACAAATATACATTTCTGACATTCAAAAACAAAACAAAAACAAATCAGTGACCAATATAGCCACCTTTCTTTGCAAGGACACTCAAAAGCCTGCCATCCATGGATTCTGTCAGTGTTTGATCTGTTCACCATCAACATTGCGTGCAGCAGCAACCACAGCCTCCCAGACACTGTTCAGAGAGGTGTACTGTTTTCCCTCCTTGTAAATCTCACATTTGATGATGGACCACAGGTTCTCAATGGGGTTCAGATCAGGTGAACAAGGAGGCCATGTCATTAGATTTTCTTCTTTTATACCCTTTCTTGCCAGCCACGCTGTGGAGTACTTGGACGCATGTGATGGAGCATTGTCCTGCATGAAAATCATGTCTTTCTTGAAGGATGCAGACTTCTTCCTGTACCACTGCTTGAAGAAGGTGTCTTCCAGAAACTGGCAGTAGAACTGGGAGTTGAGCTTGACTCCATCCTCAACCCGAAAAGGCCCCACAAGCTCATCTTTGATGATACCAGCCCAAACCATTACTCCACCTCCACCTTGCTGGCGTCTGAGTCGGACTGGAGCTCTCTGCCCTTTACCAATCCAGCCACAGGCCCATCCATCTGGCCCATCAAGACTCACTCTCATTTCATCAGTCCATAAAACCTTAGAAAAATCAGTCTTGAGATATTTCTTGGCCCAGTCTTGACGTTTCAGCTTGTGTGTCTTGTTCAGTGGTGGTCGTCTTTCAGCCTTTCTTACCTTGGCCATGTCTCTGAGTATTGCACACCTTGTGCTTTTGGGCACTCCAGTGATGTTGCAGCTCTGAAATATGGCCAAACTGGTGGCAAGTGTCATCTTGGCAGCTGCACGCTTGACTTTTCTCAGTTCATAGGCAGTTATTTTGCGCCTTGGTTTTTACACACGCTTCTTGCGACCCTGTTGACTATTTTGAATGAAACGCTTGATTGTTCGATGATCACGCTTCAGAAGCTTTGCAATTTTAAGAGTGCTGCATCCCTCTGCAAGATATCTCACTATTTTTGACTTTTCTGAGCCTGTCAAGTCCTTCTTTTGCCCATTTTGCCAAAGGAAAGGAAGTTGCCTAATAATTATGCACACCTGATATAGGGTGTTGATGTAATTAGACCACACCCCTTCTCATTACAGAGATGCACATCACCTAATATGCTTAATTGGTAGTAGGCTTTCGAGCCTATACAGCTTGGAGTAAGACAACATGCATAAAGAGGATGATGTGGTCATTTGCCTAATAATTCTGCACTCCCTGTATATATAAACCTATATATAATCATATTGATATTGTAAGTTCAGCTTTTTTCGTTCTCTGGGTTAGCGTGCGAGAGAAAACAGTATAGGTATTGGAATACTAGAATACAGAGAAATACAGCGCACAAAAAAGTTAAATGTTTGAAAAAGTCTCAGAATTGTTGCATTTCTAAATGCTGTTCTTATGAAAGGTTAAAAGTTCAGAAACTTCTCATAAATGCATATTACTGTACCAGATAAATGCTGTGCTCATAAATGTTGAAGTTTAGAAAATAATGTTTCTCACTGCCAGTAGCGGAACTACTCAACAGAGGGCTTAATTTATAGAAGGGAAATTACGTCCCTTCTTAAAACTCCCCTTTTAATTCTTTTAATGACTACTCAACAGAGGGCTCTGGTGCAAATTGTGTTTTGGGCCATAATATGCATGCTGATCTGCATAATGATTTTCAGTATAAATAGATAGACATACAGATAGATACTATAGCTAGATAAATAGATACAGTAGATAGATAGATAGATAGATAGATAGATGATAGATAGATAGATAGACCTGCAACCTGTTCTAATAAAAATCTCCCCTGCTTTAGGATTGTACACATTCTGTACTGACCTGGGTATAGACTGGCTGCTATGCCCAACCCCCCCCCCCCCCTCCACCCCCCCCCCCCCCACACACACACACACACACAGCAACTGGGCCCTGGTGCCCCTGCACTTGTGCTGCACCAATTTTAGTTCTGTCCCTGCTCACTGCTTAATCTTTTGTACAGGTGAATTTCTCAAAGGCTGCACAGAAAAAGCTCACAAACAGGTGTATCTCTGAAATGTTAGTCAGAAAGAGCTCAAACAGCACAGACAAATCTAACAAATGATTAATTTGTTTGCACAGGTGTATCTCACAAAACTACACAGAAATGGCTAATTGATACAGGTGAATCTCAAACACGTAGCACAGAAAAAGCTCACAAATGGTTAATTTTTTTGTATAGGTGTTTCTCACAAACACATTAAAGGTGCTTACAAATGGTTAATTTTGGTACAGGGGTATTTCACAAATGCTGCACAGAAGAACATATGCTGTGTTCTCATGAAATAGCAATGTCTTCCCCATACATAGTAATCTTTGTTTGCAGAGTGGTATTCACTTAAGAAAACAATGTGCATATAAACAAATATACAACAGTAAATAGCGCAATGTATATGTATTCATGTCCTACAGAACTCAACAATGTTAACTAGCTATGATGAAGCGCATGTGCCCATGCGCGAAACGCGTCAGATTGGAGTCTACCTAGTGTCTCCTGTGGAAGCCTGTTTCTCAATAAACTCTTGTTATTCACTGTATGACTCAGCGCTTCTCTTTCCTCGTTCTATAGCTATAGCTATATGCTGATGAAGCAGTGCATCTCCATACATATAACAGAATTAAAAGCTAGTCGTGAACTAGACATATATCTGGCTTTACAAAACTGGTTCTTCATTTTCCTAAAGCTGCCAACCCGTTTAGCTAGGATTGACATTTTTAATGGAAGGTAAATGTTATCATTGATCGATCATCTAATTAGTTGTGAGGAACTAGTCTGTACCATTCAACTCCTCTATAGAGGGGTTGAAATAAAGTTTCTTGAAAGCTTGACACTTTGCATTGATTTAGACATGTCTTTACATGTTGATTTATTATGCCATTTTACATGTAAATCATTAATACATAGGATTAAACAACAAAGCATTTTTTGTGTGTGTCATAAAGCTAGAGTTATAGGATCTAGGCACAGAGTACTGAATAAATATTACTTTTCTCTTTGGGACTAACACATTTTTTTCCTGCCTGCCTTGATTAGAATGCAACACTAAGCCTGACCATTACGCGCCAATTATAAAATCCTCATAGGAATTCTAGGATCACTTCTAATTAACATGTCTTTTTCAGATTCTTAAGGGAATAACTAACAACATTTCCTCAATCTCTTAAGACAAAGTGAACAAACACAACTATTTATTTTAGAATTTTACAAACATTTCTTTAGAAATGTATTCTTCATGTTCTCTTTATGCAAGAAAGTGTCTAGGACAGATGGATCTCATTATAGGCACTTTGGTTGATAGGTACTAGGGGAGGTTGAGTTAAAAAATAATGTTATTAAGATAAAGTGTGATATTTATATTGTTATTATTGTAAAAAAATGAAGAAAATGAAAACACTTTACATAGCTGGGCTATATTAAGCTATATCAACTCCACAATATCATATTTTAGTAAGAGGTCAAAGAAGGTTAAGTAACCACATTCATGAAGGATCCTTTATACAAATTCTCCTATTAGAAGAATATAAGAGAAGCTGCAGTGTCATAAACTGTTGAAAGAGATTCCCAGCTGTAAGTATATCAGTACCTGGTGGTCACATAATAAGCATACAAGAGGGACTTGATACATGCAAGCAGTAAATGCGCATAACTATGCTCTTGCAACATGTGTGCATTATAACAACGTGAAAACAGGCTGCTTCTTGTGAAACAAACTACTGAGGGAAAATGATTTCCTGATATAGAAAACAAGTTTTCAGTACTTGAAATTGGCAAGATTATTAGTGTATGTTTTTATATACATCTGTTTAGCAATATTTACATAATCAGCACTTATTTGTAATCTCTTTTAAGCAACAGCACAAATATGTTTTGCTTAACCCTTTGAGTGCTAAGCACTTTCCCACCTGGGTGCTAAGGTGATTGAAGGTTTTTTTTTTTATTATTTTTTTTTTTTTTAACTTTTATATATTTTTTTTCAGATTCCCAAGGATTACCTTTCCAATGGTGGGTCTTGGGGGTCTGTATCTGCTTAGATGCCTGAGATACAGGCATCTAAGCAGCATGCCCCCTTTCCCTATACTTTGTACTGTTACTTCTTAATAAAGTTGCGCGGTGACATCATCACGTCATTGCGCGTGACGTCACCATGCAAAACGTGAAGCCCCGGCAATGCCTGTCACTTCATATGCACGATCGCCGGGGTAGGAGCGGGTGGGAGCCCCCAGATCTCCCTCAATGTGGGAGAGTGCTAGCGACGGCTCTGAACCGTCGTTAGCACCAGAGTGGGAAACTCTGTGACTGCTCAGAGCCGTCGTTAGCACGGGGTTAAAAAGACATTAAACCCAATTTTTTTTTCTTTCCTGATTCAGATAAAGAATACAATTTTAAACAACTTTCTAATTTACTTCTGTTATCTAATTTGCTTCATTCTCTTGATATTCCTTTCTGAAAAGCATATCTAGATATGCTCAGTAGCTTCTGATTGGTGGCTGCACATATTTGCCTCCTGTGATTGGCTGACCCATGTGCATTGCTATTTCTTTAACAAAGGCTATATAAAGAGTGAAGCAAATTAGATAATAGAAGTAAACTGGAATGTTGTTTAAAATTGTATTCTCTGTCTGATTCATGAAAGAAATTTTTTGGGTTTAATGTCCCTTTAAGTACTGCTCTCTCTGTAAAGGATGAAACTGCAAACAAGTAGAGTTAACAGACTAACGTGATTGCACTTGGGCGAATGCGTTACTTTCCACTTGTATGACCCCCCATCTAGGCATTTTAAAACATAATAAGAAAAAACACAGACACAGGAATGGGTGAAAAAAGGCTGCAGTCCGCATTTATTAATTTAAATTAAATGAAGTTAAACTTTTAAAACAACTATACTTCACTTAAAGGTGCTTGCCCCAATCCACATCACGTGCCTTCCACTGGCGCTCTGCCAGGCACACCCCCAGCCATAACCTTTCCCCATACATGAGGAGGTACCCGCAATAATTATTTAAACTTTAAGGCTAGCACCCCGAAGCAGCTGCGACAACCACTTAAAATAGGGAGGGAGGGCCGCTTCATTCCAACAGGTCTTCTCCCCGGGTTCAGAAAAATGAAAGTGAGCAACGGCTCGCTAGGCCACGCCCCTTCACCTAGAGTGAGGTCATTAGGCCCCTCCTCGAATAGGCATTCATCCGGGGCTGTATATATGCACACAAATTAATGTGTCCGTGATATTCTGATATTGTTTGTGTGTTACTTGTAATCTAGCCCCATATTATTTATTGACAAACCATATTTACTTATTGCAATAAAAGGAATGTAACCTTAAATTAAAAGGTAACAACTAGAAAATATGTGTAAAATAAATTAAATTATATCATATTAATGTGAACAATGCTTGAATCAATTTTTTTAAATATTTCATATTAGTGTGATAATATTAACGTGAACAGTGCTTAAAGAGACATCTACGCCTTAGTAATCTTAAAGTCTTGCCTTAAGATGCAAATAGCCTACTGTACCCCTTTCTATATCATGCTGCCGAGACGGTAAAAAAGGTTATTTTAAAAAATATATAATTTCTGGCCACTTTGTAATGGCAGCCAAACTCTGGCCACTGATGACATCGCAATCTGAGCTGCATATGCCAACCAATAACAAAAGCCTCACTAGTTGGATTGAGCAGACTGTCAATGTTCAGCTTGGATCGTGATCTTATCAGTGGGCGGGGTTTAGCTGCCATTTCAAAGTGTCCAGAAATTATATTCTTTTTAAAATTATTTTTTTACTGTTCCTACTGAATGATATAGCAAGGGGTGCAGGAAGCTATATGCAGCTTAATCTAAGTTAAGACTTTAAAGGGACACTGAATCCAAAAGTGTTTCTTTCATGGTTCAGATAGAGCATGCAATTTTAAGCAACTTTCTAATTTACTCCTATTATCAAATTTTCTTTGTTCTCTTACTATCTTTATTTGAAAAATAAGACATCTAAGCTTCTTTTTTGGTTCAGAACTCTGGACAGCACTTGTTTATTGGTGGATGCATTTATCCACCAATCAGCAAGAACAACCCAGGTTGTTCACCAAAAATGGGCCGGCATCTAAACTTACATTCTTGCATTTCAAATAAAAATACCAAGAGAATGAAGAACATTTGATAATAGGAGTAAATTAGAAAGTTGCTTAAAATTTCATGCTCTATCTGAATCTCAAAAGAAAAAAATTTGGTTCAGTGTCCCTTAAAGATGACTAAGCTGTAGACTGTTCCTTTAAATTATGTTACATAATGTGACTCTATTTAATTACTTATCAATGCTTATTATTTTTATCCCATTAAAATTATATTATTTAATCAATAAACTAAAAAATAATTAGTAATGTTAAATATATTATCATGTTTATCTTAAAGGGGCATGAAACGCAAAAAAATTATTTGATAATTCGGATGGAGAATATCATTTTAAAAAACTTTCTAATTTACTTCTATTATCTAATTTGTTTCATTTTCTTGGTATACTTTGTTGAAGGAGCAGCAATGCACTACTGGTTTCTAACTGAACACATCAGTGAGCCAATGAAAATCGGTATATATATGCAGCAACCAATCAGCAGGTTCTTTGCTGCTCCTGAGCTCACCTAGATAAAGCTTTCAGCAAAGGATAACAACAGAAGGGAGCAAATTATATAATAGAAATACATTGGAAAGTTGTTTAAATTGTATTCACTATCTGAATCATGAAAGAAAATGTTTGGGTTTCATTTCCCTTTAATATAAACTACATTAAAAATAATAAAAATAATAATAATAAACATGTCAAACAGTGAATAAATATACAGAATTCTAATTTATTTTTAAATACAAATACCCATGCCACATATTAATAGAACAAAAACTGCCCAAATTTACGAAAACACTGCAAAATCTATATTATCATTGAGACCCGCAAGGTTTCAGAGATCGAAGTCTCCAAATCCAGGTCTCTATCTGCCTCAATATTCAAAATCTTTTTTTTTGCAACCTTATTAACTTTTTTTTATATATATTTTTATTGAGGTTTAAAGTAGACTAAACAAGCAGGATACGCAAAAAAAAAAATACGATTATGAGAAGGTACACACAAGTACACATAGTAATGGGTAAGCACTGCTTAAGAACAGTTAACAGAAGGTAGACAAAATACTCGGGTATTTCAAGACCAATACAATATCACAATATAACACAGTAACCCAGATATGAAGCAAACCTCTTTTTGTATTTAATCTGGTAAATAAATACCCTTCTTGAAATATAATAATATAAGAAATGTTATAAAACAAAATATAAAACCTCAGTTTTTTTCTATTAACGCCAGGGGCGTATTTATGCATAGGCCAACAAGGCCGGTGCCTAGGGTGACAGATTTGGGGGGGCGGCAGTGGCACTGATATGTTGGCAAATTGCAACTTGGCATTTTTTGTTTGTTTGTAAAAATAAATAAAAAATCCGTATTTTTTTTGTTGTTGTTGCTTTTGCCGAGGTCACGTGAAATTTTTCACCTTCCGCTGTCTTCCTGTCTGCTCTGCTCACACAGTACTTGATGCACATGGATGGAGGGAGCCACACACGTGCGCACGTGATCTCCCTCCTAGAGTCCCAGCATTGGAATTTGGAGGAAAGCGGCTTAGTGGTGACCGTTAGTGTGAGTCTGAAGACAGACGCTAGCAGACGGAGGAGTCCCTGTCAGACAGTACACGGAGGGACACGGACTAGACTGTCAGTCAGTGGCGAGAGTGGGATAGAGCGTCATCGGAGCCAAGCCTAAATGAGACACTGAATTGGAGAGGAGGGGGTGACCCGGTTAGCAGTACAAGCTTTTTTTTTGCTCTGGCTCTGAGTCTGCCTCTCTTCCATAGTTTTATTTTGAAATTGAATTTGATCATTGATGGCTATTGGGCTGGCTGCTAAAATAAATGAATCATGCTACTAAGGCAAGCGCAAGCAAAGCTTTCCAGTTTCCATATAATTTAGGAGTCACTGTCTAGACTGGTTGAAATTTTGAATTGTATGAATTTGTAGAGCATTTTTTTTATATGTAGTAACGTTAGGTAGGTAGTAGGGACCGTCACCGGTACTATAAATCATTATCTGACTGTCCTCCTTTTTTTATTTATTTGCCAATGCCAACTTGAACTGTTAAGAGGAGCAGGAGCTGATTGTTTGTGTGTGACTGTGCAGTGCACAAATGGCACCTTTAATGTATTTACATTTTACACAAATATTAGCCTCTTGCACTGTCTTGCTTGGTAATATTTTACAAAGCTTAGCTAGTTTATTACTTTCATTTTTTTTCAACAACAACAACAACAATATTAATGGTATGGCATAAATGAATAATATAGGAAACGAAGCCCCCTTGCTGCTTTATGATCTATCATCTGTTGAGCCCTGGCTGTGGAAAATCTAATTTGAAAATGCTGCCGCAAAAATAAAATAAAAAAAAAGAAGTCACATTACTCCCTAACCAAAGAAATGATATGGCCAAAAATGACCTAAATCCAAGGGGGGTTGGGGGTTAAGCAGGATTCTGAGTGCCTAGGGCAGCACAAAACCTAAATACACCCCTGATTAATGCTTATAGGTATATAAACCCTAAAAATATAATATTACAAGTAATAATGGTGTCTCCCCTCAGGATAAACTAGGGCAGCTAATAGGCCCTTGGTATAATAATAGTCTAAGAGGGGAACTGCGGGGGGAATGAGACCCAAATATAAACTTATATTGATTAAACTAACCATATAGCTCGCTAATAATACTACATAGGGTTGGACTCTAGATATATTATGAAATACACATTTTAGGGCTCATTTCCATTGAGCCGTAATTTACTGAAGTTGCTGACAGCTAAAAATAATTTACCCAGTGCCTGCAGTCGCTGTTTTTGTGTAGGTGAAAGTTAACATTGTGTTAACGATTCTATCCAACGTCGGATTTCTCTAAAATCGCACCATAATAAGTTTATTGCTATTGTAACCCAACCTTACACTATAAATGTAATGTCTGTTATTGCCTCTAGAGAGAAACAAAATAAATATAGATCAAATTCATTAAAAAAATTTAATGAAATGAAAAAAAAAATATTTAATGAAAAACTTTTTTTGGCTCTATTACATTTTGTAATTTATTGATATATGTAATATCTGGTGAAATGCTTGGAAATGATAAATATAGACAGCATATTCTATAGCAAATCATGTCCGCTCAACATTTGATAAATCAAGCCCATAGAGGCCCATTTATCAAGCTCTGTATGGAGCTTGAGGGCCCGTGTTTCTGGCGAGCCTGCAGGCTCACCAGAAACAGCAGTTATGAAGCAGCGGTCTAAAGACCGCTGCTCCATAACCCTGTCTGCTTGCTCTGAGCAGGCGGACAGAGATCGCCACAATTCAACCCGATCGAGTACGATCAGGTTGATTGACACCCCCATGCTGGCGGCCGATTGGCTGCGAATCTGCAGGGGGCGGCGTTGCACCAGCAGCTCACAAGAGCTGCTGGTGCAATGCTGAATACGGAGATCGTATTGCTCTCCGCATTCAGTGAGGTCTGTCAGACCTGATCCGCACTGTCAGATCAGGTCCGACAGACATTGATAAATAGGCCTCATAGTCTCTAATTTTCTATCAAATCTTGGAATAAATAATCTATATTTTTCCTCTAATTGATAGGTAGCCAGTATATCCCCTTTTATCTGTTAAATGGCATTACAATCTCCATAATTATCCTAGAAGTGTCGATTCTACATATGGTAATCTCAGATACAAGATCATTGTTAACAGGTACCTTTTAGACAAATGTTTTGAGATGAACAAACTCATTTTATTTATTTATCTATTTTAGTTTCTTTTATTTATCTGTTGTATTTTTTTCTCTTTTTTAGTGTTTTATATATTTTATGTCATTATCTTCATTGTAACATCATTTTATGACTTCATGTTTTTATTGTCAACTGTTGTTATGTTATCGGACTTGAGATTAATCTCATAGGGGTCAATTGATGCCCAGTGTTTCTAAAGACCGCTGTTCCATAACCTGTCCGCCTGCTATGAAGCTACGGACAGAAATCAACCTGATCCAATACGATCAGGTTGATTGACACCCCCTGCTAGCGGCCAATTGGCTGCGAATCTGCAGGGAGTGGTACTGCACCAGCAGTTTACAAGAACTGCTGCTGCAATGATAAATGCCGACAGCGTATGCTGTCTGCATTTATCGATGTGCAGCGGACATGATACGCTACATTGTATCATGTCCGCTCGTACATTAATAAATTGACCCCTTACTCTTTTGGAAATTCAATAAAGGAGTTAAATCTAAAAACATTTTAACTTCCTAAGGCTAGACTGTACCTATCAATTTGTATGATTAAAAAATTAATGTTTCTGTTCTTTTAAAAAGAGTGCTGAATGTCCTCTCTTTTATAAAAGGTTAAACTATATGCCTTAGATTTCTAAGCAAAATTAAAAGGAACCCTTCTAATAGGTTCTGCATAAGTACTGGTTATTTCCTTGTTTGGAGAATATAACTGAATTGTGAAAGAATAATAGAAACACTTTCTTGGAATTAAGTGATCTATTTACATAGGAGAGTACCTAACCAAAATGCAAAACTGTTTGATTCATAAAGCTAATATGAAAAATGTAAGGGCCACCACTGTCCATGAGAGTTTTATTTATTTTATTAGTGGTTTATTGCACAGTACAAACCACTACAGATGCATTACAAATGTAAATAATACAATAATGATGGTGAAATATAAAGGAGGAAGTTGTGTTGAAAGCTTTAGAAAGATCAGAAATCAGCCAGTTAGCTTCTATTGACAACATACAGTATGTAAACATAATTGAGTATTATTACAATGTAACAGTGATGCATATAAATGCATAGTTTGCAGGTGTGTATCAGTTTAACAATTATACATTTGTTATGTATATTCACATTCTTTTTAATATCATAACCTCTAATGCATCGAGGCAAAACTTTGAGGTATTAATGTACACAAAAATTAACATTTAAAATCTGATTTGAGATATATTTTTAACTTTTTAATAATCCCAGAAATATTTGTGTTGACAAACGCCCAAAAAATTCACATTGAAAAAATAAAAGTTACACACATACATAGTAACATAGTAGATGAGGTTGAAAGAAGACATAAGCCCATCGATTTCAACCTATACAGAGACTACTCAGAGACTACTTTATTTACACACAAAAAAAGCTGACAATTGAACTTACATTAAACAATTATAAAGCTGACACATTTAACCAAGCATGTCCCTGAATTCTGTTTTTAGTTAGAAACATATCTAAGCCATTTTTAAATGTATCTAAGGTATTGGCAGTTTCTACCTCCTTTGGAAAGATGTTCAACAATTTGATTGCTCTTACTGTGAAAAAAAAAAGGTTAATGTTGCTGAAGATTAAATCGCCTTTTCTCTAGCTTTAAAGGGACACTGAACCCACATTTTTTCTTTCGTGATTCAGATAGAGCATGCAATTTTAAACAACTTTCTAATTTACTCCTATTATCAATCTTTCTTCGTTCTCTTGCTATTTTTTTTATTTGAAAAAAAAATGCATCTAAGCTAAGGAGCCAGTCAATTGTTGGTTTAGAACCCTGGACAGCACTTGTTTATTGGTGGGTGAATTTATCCACCAATCACCAAGAACAACCCAGGTTGTTCACCAAAAATGGGCCGGCATCTAAACTTACATTCTTGCTTTTCAAATAAAAATACCAAGAGAATGAAGACAATTTGATAATAGGAGTAAATTTGAAAGTTGCTTAAAATTGCATGCTCTATCTGAATCACGAAAGAAAAAAATTGGGTTCAATGTCCCTTTAAAGAGACAGTATACTTCAAAATTGTTATTGTTTAAAAAAATATAGATAACACCTTTACTACCCATCCCTGGCTTTGCACAAATAAAATTGTTAAATCAATATACTTTATAAACTTTAAATCTCTAAATATCTGCCGGTTTCTAAGCCCCTGCAGGCAGCATTTATCTAAGTGCATTTTGTTAGCTTTTCACAGCAAGACAGTGCTAGTTAATATGTGTCATATAGATAACATTGTCCTCACTCCTCTGGAGTTACAAATGAGTCATCACTGATTGGCTAAAATGCAAGTCTGTAAATAGCACTGAAATAAGGGGGCAGTCTGTAGAGGTTTAGATACACAGTAACCACAGAGCTATAAAGTATATTAATATAACTGTGTGGTTATCACACAGACTATTGCAATACTGTGTAGTTAGGCCATGGTAGAAATTGTAATATACCTATTGCTAAATTTGTAAATACTCAAGGGATTCACAACACCACCAATCTCTGATAGTGTAGAAGGTTAGCAGGTATTATTACAGGACAAGAGACTATTACCGAGTTCTTCACATTGAACATTCATGGATCATTCTCATAATCAGTGCATACAATGTTCTAAGTATACATTTTCAGCTGTGTGAGTTGTCAGAACGCTAGGCTCAGTACATATTGCGGTAAATATAATTTGCTCAAAGATGCAACACTCACTTCAAAATATTTCAGGTATAAAATCTTGTATCACTATTAATAATAAAGAAGTATTTTTGAGTTGCCTTGAGTCAGCCTCCGTGTTATGAACATACTAACAACCAGGTTACTCACTGTTAATCGGCCCCACACTTGCAGGATGGCGGAAAGAAAATACCTGTATTCCACCTCACCGAACAGCGTTGCCTGCAAAGAACTCGTGACTAGAATTTCTTCCGCAGCACTCTCCAAAGCTGCTTTGCTTTACAAATAACTCCAACGAAGGATGAAATAAAAGTTCTGGAAGACAGAGCTTAACTTCTTAAGGACATATGACGGAATTTTTCCGTCATAAAACAATTGAGCAAACTGAAAGCTGTGTCCTTAAAGGGTTAAATCATAGCAGTGTATTTATTCAGAGACAAATACAGGTGAACACCACTCCACACACACCTCAGCTACATCTGACGCATTTCCTGCCGCTAAACGGCACTTCGTCAGGGATATTGACAGCTGTTACGCTACTCCCTTAAAAAGGCGCACCACCTACATGTAGATTTAAAGGTATAGTACCCACTCTACAGCCTTTCTCTTAAGGGAGTCACACACAATAACAATAATAACATAAAATTAATAATACAATATAACGACTTGAGTACAATGTTGGGAACATAGAAAGCAACTGTTGAAAAGTTTCAAAATAACTTTTTAAGGTATCCTGGAATCGCTATAATATAGCGTTAAATGTTACTCAATATTACTCAATATTGTATATGACTGTTGAGAAACAGATGTGATATACCTTGTGAAAGTATAAGAAGATTATTAATGTATAATATGAATCATTATAATATTATAATAGAATATTATAGCACAGTTCTAATGGAAAATTAAGGGAGAATTAACCTAAGATTGCACGTTCAATAGCAGCTACAATTTATAAACAATAGCAATATGGCTGATTCCAATGTTGTGAATATTTTTCATAAAAAAAAAAACACACACAAATTAAACAACAGAGCTTCACATCATAAATATGATTTCCATGTAATGCAATAGTGTATATCACTCTTAGTGAATAAATATCACAACAATAATTGGTGACTACTATACTTCCAATCCAATACTAGTGAACTTAAATTTAACAGACAATACCTAACAATACAGTCTAATTACCTATATACAATTTAACATCTGAGTTCATATTAATACCCAATGGACTTCCCGTTTTCAAAGTATATATCCAATAAACCTCGCTCCTATTTAGGGCTTGTACTCTATTACCACCCACATTCTGTTTAGGTATAAATTCAATACCCCAGGCATCCCAACCTGCAAAAACTCATTTCAGGGAGATGGCTTCACCTGCTACTGCGCCGCCCCCCCCCCCCCCCCCCCCCCCCCCCAGTTATATATTGGACACCTTGAAACCCTAAATAAAATAGAGACTTATCATTAAAGTATCTTCCCACTAAAGTCACATTAAAAAAGTAGCTTTATTGCACAACCACACACAACAAACCTATTTTCCAGTGATACGAAGTTTAATTACATGCAGTAAATAAGGTAGTATTTGTGTTTTATTTTATTAAAATCAGTGGGGCTTTTTGGTTACTAATGCATGCTTTGAGGGTTCTATAATGTCCCAGCAACTAAAGGCATTCCTTAAAGAATCTCTTTTCCGGATTTGGGCCACATTGGATCATAGTACTTGGAGTTTCAGGGAGATTGCACTCCATTTGCTGGCATCAGGGAGCCGCTATTACAATCAGGGAGACTCCCTGAAGATCAGGGAGACTTGGGATGTCTGATACCCTGAAAGGAGAATAGTGTATTAATATATTCCAATTCCTGTTTGTTAAAATTATCACTTCTTCTATGTGATGCAAACTGTTTGGATACAGGGGTTTTCGGTATATATCTTTCCAAAGACAATAGGTGTTCCCTCACTCTATCTTTGAGCATACGTGTCATTCTACCTGTGTATTGACTCTGACACAACTTGCATGTGATAAGATACACCACAAATCTTGAGTTACAATCAATGTGATGGTTAACCTCGTATGTATTTCCAGTTACTGTGGAGGAAAAAGTATCACTCCTCTTAATGTAACTACATGACTTACATGGTACACCACCACATTTAAAATTCCCATTTCTTTTTTTCAGCCACATTTTATTTTGAACCATAGGTTTATCTGCAAAATTACGTTTCAGGCTATTCTCTATAGTTTCTGATCTCCTAGAGACACATCTAACACCTTTTTCTATAGTTGCCTTCAGTTTAGGATCATTTTTTAACAAAGGACTGAACCTTTGTTTAATTCTGCAGATATCTTGGTATTGTCTGCTATATTTAGTTGAAAATGTCACCCTATCTAGATCTTCCGTTAATCCAGATTTCTTATGTTTATCTTTTAGTAAGGTCTGTCTATCCATCTTACTGACTTCTGTCATAATATTCATAAGATCTTTCTTATTGTATCCCCTATCACTAAGTCTATCCACTAGACTATTAGCCTGTTCCAGATAATATTCATACTCACTACAATTATGCCTCAGGCGCATAAATTGACCCTTAGGGATTCCTTTTTCCACACAATAGGGGTGACCAGAGTCAGCTCTTAATATAGTGTTACCTGATGTTTTCTTCCTAAAGGTCTTAGTATTAATACAACCATCGTTAATATTCCCTATCAATGTTAGATCCAGATAATCCACATTCTTCAGAACTATTATAGGTGAATTTTAAGTTGTTATTATTATCATTAAGATATAACATAAATTCCTCTATAACTATGTTATCCTTTTTCCAGATGATCAAAAGATCATCTATAAATCTTGTGTAAAAACAGATCCTGGATAGAAATGGATTATTAGCTGTAAATAATCTATTTAGTTCCCAATTTCGCCCCCATTGCAGTACCCTGACTTTCGACATAATAGACTCCTTCAAATATAAAATAATTATGGTTCAAAAGGAACCTTACAATATCAACAATAAAGTCAATGAAACCAGATTCAAAGTTAGTATAAATGTGAAGCATCTCTCTTAAGGCATCAAGACCCTCTTTATGCGGTATGCAAGAATATAAAGATACTAAATCCACTGTCAAAAAGACTAGATTATCAGACCAATCATAATGTTCCAATTTTCGTAAAAGATGTTTAGTATCTCTTAAATATCCTGGCAGACTTTTAACAACAGGCTGTAGGAAATCATCAACCCATTTACCAAATTTTTCTCCAATAGTGCCTATGGTGGAAATTATCGGCCTGCCTGGCGGATTCAATTTGGACTTATGGATCTTAGGTAAATGTTTAAAGACTGATATCGTTGGACTCTCATTTATTAGGCATTCTGCTTGTGCTTGTGTAAGATAATTTAGGTGAACACCCTTATCTAAGAGCATTCTAAGCTCTCTGTTGCTCAGTTGGATTGTAGGTGAGTTTACGATATGTTTTATTATCTGACAGCTGCCCTATCCTGCACTACAATAGTGCCCCCCTTGTCTGCTTTTGATATGACCAAATCTTTGTCATCTTTGATTTGTTTAAGAGCTGCTCTTTCATGATAAGATAGATTATCCCAGCTTTTTTTCCTGTTATCACACTTAACTTTGGTATTATATAGTTGTGTTAATTCCTCTTCTACTACTGTGTGAAATACTTCAATGAGATCACCTCTCGCATGTACGGAGTAAAAGCTGCTAGTATGGCTTATCTTATGTGCAGGGCCAAGAAAACATAAGTTATTAGGATCATATCTCAAACTCTCACTAGCAAGTACTCTAAGGCTATTGGTGTCACACAATTCTTCAAATGACAAGGTCTCTAGATTTTTAGAAGCGTCATTAATATACATCTCATTAACGTTAGCAATAGCATTTTCATCAATAGACCGTGGCTCCTCATTAAAGAAATGTCTCTTTAAAGTCATTTTTCGTACAAATTTATTAAGATCTATTATAGTGTCAAATAAGTTCATATCTCTATCTGGTGAAAAGCCCATCCCCTTTGACAGGTCAATCTCTTGAACTTTCGTTAATGTACAAGAAGATAAGTTGACAACATTTAGTTGTTCTTCCCCTTTGTAGCTCTGGTTAGCCTGCTTAGTTATTTCGCTTTTAACTCCTCCTCTTTTTTCTTTTTTATTCTGTGTGGTTATGCAAAACTGGGGAATTTGAAATAAAGGGATTATCTATCTTTTTAAACAATAAACATTCTGTAGTAGACTGTCCCTTTAAATTATGGCCTTGGGTCACAAACAATTGCCTTAGAATAAACATCTCTTCTGCCAACTCTGTATATGGGCCTTGAATATATTTTTATAATGTAATCATATCCCGTCTCAAGCATCATTTTTCTAGAGGAAATAAATGGTTAAGTACCTCAGCCTTTCCCCGGACACTGTTAATCATGCCACCCTTCTCACATTTTAATGTACCTATATTTCCCTTCCTTAGATTTTTTGCCATTTAAACACTTAAAAAGCCTTTTTGGGTTTGTCTTTGACTCCTTTTATTTTCAGATGGTGCTAATCTGATTGCTCTTTTACATGCTTAGTTACAATTCCTTATATATTTGGAATGATGAGTCTGTGTTATATTCTTTAAACAATTAAATGCCCTTTGCCTTTTCTTTATTTCTCTTAACACATTTGTATTAAGACACATTGGCTTGGATTTATTTTACTTTTATAACCACGTGGTATGTGTTGATATGTATATTTTTTATTTAACAAAGTTTTAAATGTTCTCCATTTATCCTCTTGTTTTATTTGAGAATAATTTGTCCTAATTTATGCTATTTAAAGATTCCCTTAAATTATTGAATTTTGCTTTCCTAAAATGAAAAGTTTTGGTTGAACCCTTGTAACATTGCTTATGGAAGGTTATTTCAAATGTGACCCTGTTATAATCACTGTTACCTACATTTTCTTCTACTTCTATGTTTGATAATATCCAGTATAGCTTTATGTCTAGTTAGCTCCTCTTTTAATTGTGACATGAAGTTATCTTTTATATCATATTTATAAATCTATCCCCCTTAGTTATATCACTAGTTGTATTGGCCCTATTTATTTCAGGGTATTTAGAGTCTCCCTTAATTACAACACTGATATTATTAAAATATGAAAGGATGAAGCAGTAGTCTTCCAAGTATGAATAAAAAGTCCAATCTTTATTTCATAGTTAAAACATCACAGCAAGGGGTAAGAAGGTGCAGGCTGGTTGACTAGTTTCGGCTGTGTGCCGTAATCATAATCCTGCAGCCACTTAAAATTGTACATATTTAAAGGGGTTTCCAAACACAGTGATTGGTCAATGTTAATGGGAGTGTAAATCCACCCCCTCACATAATTTAACCTCTTACTGAACTTTTATCTGGGCCTGATAGGAGATTTGACCTTGTTAACATAGAGAAAGACTATAGGAAATAATGATCACAGATAATCAATGCATTTATGCAGGCTCAAAAATATGTTTAGATATATATATATATATATATATATATATATGTATCTAGTGCATATGAAGAGATATACAGCACATATTCATATGTTTATAACTATGTCATAGATATGGGTAATATAATATAATATAACCCAGTATGCACAAATTTATAGAGAATGTATAAAATCTAAAATATAAAATATATATAGCATCAGTATGTAGATGATCTGTATTCATGCTAGTATAATTATATATACAGGCATACATGGTTATAACAATAATGGAAAGATACAATATGCTATTTGAATTGTTAAATAACATACATACTATAATAAACACATTTCCAAGTCATATATTCCTATACCTAAAGAATGCTTAGACCCTAAACAGTTTTAGTTCAAAACTCACAACTGATAGTCTATAAGCTAAATATTCCATTATTTTGGCTATGGAATTGAACTCATATAATGTGCCTAAAGTATGTTGTGCAAATAGTACGGTATTAAACCCAAAATCTATAGACATATGTGTTAGTAAACAAAATACTAGTGTATATTTGAGAATAGTGCATAAGTACATATCCCTAAATACTAGGATGTATGTGAAGTGGCCCAGATATATATTTCCCTAAATACTAGGATGTGTGAAGGGTAGTGGTGTTAGGTTGATTGGATACCAACCCAGCATGAGAAACAATATGTAAAGGGTACCAGTGTGGCATTTATGGGACAGGGAAAAGGCCCATAGGAAAAATTAATTAAATCAAATGAAATAAAATAAATAAATCGCATTGTCACGAACCATATATCAATGCCAGTGGTTGATGAGATCAAATTCTGAATTGAAGCCCTTTGGTACCTGAGTTTGAAGTTTAAAGATCCAAAAGGCTTCCTGTCTGGCCAGAATTTCCTCTTTATTCCCACCTCTGAATGGTTGCTTAACCTGTTCAATTGCCCTCCAATTAAATGCTCTCACATCTCCATCGTGTACCTCAATGAAATGTCTTGATAGTGCTGAGACTGTTTTCTCATTTTTGATGTAACCCAGGTGTTCTCGTACTCTCGTACGGACATCCCTGGTAGTCATGCCCACATACTGTCGGCAATGCTCACTACATTCAATGAGGTACACGACGAAATGAGTAGAGCATCTAATACATCCTCTAGTCTCAAATGTTTGATTAGTGACATGAGAATAGAAGTTTCTTCCCTCTACTATGTAGTCACAGGCTTTGCATCTACCATTGCTACATTTATATGTTCCATTAATGGCCAGCCATGTAGCTGATAATTCCTTTTGTGGTAAAAGGGAGGGCGACAAGATATTGCCTAAGGTGACACCTCTAGAATAAACACATTTGAAACCTTCGTCCACTGTTCTTTTTAAAGCCTTGTCTCCACGCAGTATTGGGAAGTATTTTCTTATAATATTACAAACTTCATTGTATTCCGATGAATATTGTGTAATAAAAAGAGTTCTATTATCATCCCCTTTGTTTGGCCTAGGTATGAGAGTGTCCTGTCTATCCACACTGCCCACTTCCTTAGCCACATTCTTAATCATGCTGGGCTGGTATCCCCTCTCAATCAGTCTGTCTGCCATGTGTTTACTCTCTTTCTTGAAGTCTATTTCAGTGTTGCAAATTCGTCTAGTCCGTAATAACTGTCCTTTGGCTATTCCCCTGAAAACATGTTTCGGGTGAGCACTCTTACTGTGCAGGAGTGTGTTACCAGAAATAGGCTTCCTGTACAGACGAGTGATTACTTTTCCTGTATCAATCTCTCCCTCGCATTTAGGAGCACGCCTCTGAAATATTCCCCACCACCGGACACGGACCACAGCGACTCATTAAGGCAGAAGGGTGAGTTTTGAATTTCACCTTATTCCGCAATAGTGGATGCCTGAAAAGACTGGGGCGCATATATGAATTATATTCCTGATTGAAGGGGGTGTGTTATTACCGTTTACAGTCTTGGTACATGTGGTTCCTATCACACATCACTGATGTCCTGGCTTTGAGTGTTACCATCCTTTTGAATGTGACTCTATATCTGGGACTACTTCTCTCATTTATTACTGATATTATTAGCAGCTCAGATTCCTCCATGTCACTAATGTGTGTAGGGGGGGGGGGGGGCTTGTAGCATGTGCCTAATAATATATTTTTTTATTTTTTCCCCCCACTCTTTATTTCAACCCACAGTATCTCTACAGTATTACCTGCATCATCATAAATATAATCTCTTATTATAGGTTTAAGGTCAGGTTTAACAGACATGCAAATTCATCCTCCCCTTTGTTACCTCTATCTAATATAACCCCAAACCTTTAAGGTATAACCCTCTTATTTAACTGCCCAGTCATGTTTATCATCCCACCAAGTTCTTTTTACCAGTCGTGCTTTTTGCATTTGTTATCATACATTTCATTTTCTTGTGCTTTCTGTTGCTACTTGGGGCTTTTCCCTCAAAGTGTTCTATTGTGTTATTTTCTGAGTGTTCTCTTCTGTGATACAAGCTTTGAGATATTCCTTATTTACCATATTCACAGATTATGTTTGGACTGACCTCATCCCCTAGTTTACAAGATTATTTAAGTTTACTGACATCCTCTCCCCCAACAAACCTACCTCCTGTCATTCAGGTGCAATCCATCCTTACTGTACAAATTTACCATTTTTAAACCAGGAATTAATTACCCTTAGCTCCTTCTGCTTACTGGGTTAGAAGATGGCACTGGTAATATATCAGAAAACACTACAATGGATGTCCTTGCTTTAAGCTTGCTCCCTAACTCCCTGAAGTCATTTTTTAAGACACTCCATCTCCTGCTGACTCTGTCATTAGTACCAATATGCATCATTACTGCTGGATCAGACCCAGATCCCTCTATGCTCCACAATGTGCGTATCTCGAGCCCTTGGAAGACAGCAAACAGTTCTATTTAAGGGATCTGGATGAAAAATTAACCAATCAAACTTCTTAATAATAGAGTCTCCTACAAGCAACATCTCTCTTGGTCCCATACTTGAATGCTCCTCTTCTGTGAAGGAAGGGCTATTCACTATATATGGCAGAACAGCCCTCTAGGTTATTGCCTGACCTGAACCCCAACATCTTCACTCAATCTGACAAATCTTTTGGAGTGTATCAGCTCAGACCTGGCATGTCTCTTCCACTTGCTTTTACCTCCCCTTCTAACAATGACCCAGCTACTTCTCTGAGTCTCCCCCTATAAATTAACTCTATACTCACTGACAATGTGTGCCCTGAATGAGATTTTCCCGCATGCTCATAAAGTATGCTTCAAATACTATCCAAAGATCTGAAATAATGTTGGTGAAAATTCCCAATGGAGTTTTATCACTTAAAAAAATTGAAAACAAAAATGGAAAACTATGTTAAAAACAGGTTTTTTGATGGGTTGGAATATACTTAAATTTGAAAACCCATGCAAATAACACTTCAAATAGTGTCAAATAGACCCCAAGATTTTTTTTTTTAAAGTATGGTATCTTAAAAGGACATTCAACATCTATTGCTTTTGTGTAAAATTGTGCTCTCCCATACTCCTTAGGAGGTCAAATAGCAAATTCTGTAATTAGCAAATGCTGCCGATTTTTACACAAAAACAAAAGGTGTTTTAATTCCAGTTGAAAAGCTTAACACATATTTTTGATCAATCCAAGGGGGCTGATTTATCATGTGTAGGGCGAAAACGATCCGCTGTAGCGGATCATGTCCGCCCGACAATGATAAATGCTGACACCATACGCTGTCTGCATTTATTATTGCACAAGCATTTTTTGTGAAATGCTTGTGCAATGCCGCCCCCTTCAGATTCGCAGGAAATCGGCCGCTAGCAGGGGGTGTCAATCATCCTGATGGTATCTGATCGAGATAATTGCTGTCCGCTGCCTCAGAGGTGGTGGATGAGTTGTCTTAAGACCGCTGCTTCTTAAATTATGTTTCTAGCGAGCCTGAAGGCTCATGTGGAAACAGTTGCGGCTACATAAATCTACCCCATAGTCTTTAGTATATATGTATAAGGTAGGTGTAATAAATATACTTGCATATCTTATTTACAAATATATTAAAACTAGTATACCTTTATGCATACAGTATACTGTTTTGTAGAAGGAGTTATATGATACCAAGGTTATTAAGTTAAAAGAAAAACAGGGAAATCATAAAACTGCTTGTGTTCCTTAATGAGGATGTTATGAAAAACAACTAACGTATGATTGTTTGTACTGTTGGGAAGTTGGTGGTGGTTTATTAGTACCTTTATTTTGTACTATAAGCTTTGTTGGGCATCATTGATTTCTCTATTTGTTCTCTATTTTTGTTCTCAGATTCTTCCTTTAATACAGGCTCCTGTATTCTTCTTGTTTGCTGCATATTTGGCTTTGTGTAATACAACATAGTAAGGAAGTGTGCACCTGTTTTAAATAAGTAAACATTTATTAAAAGGTTAAGCTCAAATTTATATATGAGTCGGATAGAACAATTTGAAACAAACTTTCCTGTTTTGGCCTAGATTATAAGAGGAGCGTAAAACATTTTTCCGCTATGGTGTCCTGACAATGCTAGAGCATAATTCAAAGTCTTCAATTTTTAAAAAAAAAAATTTCAGCCCAAACTGCCCCATTGTTTCCTATCGGGGAATCGTGCACGAGCACGTTTTTCCAGCTTACCACTAACGTAAGCAACGCTGGTATTGAGGGTTGAAGTGGCGGTAAATTCGATTCAATGCTCCCTTTTTGGAGCCTAACGCAGCCCTTCAGACAACTCTAAATACCAGCGTTGTTTGGAAGCAGCGCTAGGAAAAAAAGCTGCGTTAGCTACGCGGGTCTTTACCGACAAAACTCTAAATCTAGCCGATAGTTAATACCTTTAAGGCCAGGTTAAGGCTAAATATCGCTTTAATGAAAGCGATATGTGCGCTCGACTGTGTAATACAAGCGCATGCTAATGTTCAACAAGTTCACAGCAATGCGAACAACACAACCTCACTTTTGCATTGCTCGACCTCGCTTTTGCATCGCTCAAGCACAAATATCATTCATGTGCAAATGATCCGATTAGTCAGAAGAACGTGTTTACCATTGTTACTTTTCACAAATACAATGGCCCTTTAACAGGTCTATCCCCTACATTACAGATGTTTGGATTTATACATTTGCACAGTGAGAAATGACAATAAGAATTTACGTGTAAAATTAAAATTTTCAGTTTAAAAATAGCAACATTTGTAAATTAATTAAAACTATTTGTATACAGGGCATGTGTAGGATGTGTTATTTATATGCAATACACTATAACATTACTTATGATTCATTTTAACTTAATTTATTACAAATAACTGTTTTTAAATTTAGCAAGATTTTGCTCAAGAGTGAAGATTAACAGTGAAAAATATTACTATCTTGTGAAAGATCACTTTCCCCAGTTACAATAGTGCACTTTAAACAGTTCTGACACTGTAAATCATATTTTGCCACTACGGCATGTCACTGTAATTTCTCACAGTACATAACGGGGCAAGTATACCACATTACAACAGTGCATGCATACCACATTTTGTACAGGGAGAAATTACAGTTTGGTGAGACTGAAAGAGCTCAATAGATTTATATAAATTTACCACACTGACTTCCCACTTGAGTGCAATGCTAAACTATGAGGAGGGGCTCTGAGAAAGCGCATGTGCGCATGCGCGAAACACGTAAGATACATGGGAGTTCCTTGACTGACAGAGTGTACTTGTTTGTACGTGAATAAAGGATATTGTTGCTTCTCCGCACTTTCCTTTTTTCTTATACGTCTATGAACTGGTAGTACAGGAGTTTCCTCTTGGCATTCGTAAAATAAAAAGAATCTCCCAAACTAATGTATGTGGAAAAATATTTCTATAATTTACTAGACGGGGAAAAAGCTTCTAGCCCAGATGGACAATGTTACTAGCTCACTCAATATTAAATTTAGGAAGTACATTTTTACTTGTATGCTGAATAGTGGATGTAAAGGCCTGTATATACATAGAAGCATATAGAAACATAGATTTTGACAGCATATAAGAGCCATAGCAAGTCTGCCGATATTTCCTAAAAGTATAAACTTATCTAGTAGGATAGCCTTATGCTTGTCCCAGGCAGTGGCGTCACTAGGGGGGTGCAGGGGGTGTGGGCCGCACCTGGGTGACACTCTCCAGGGGGTGATACCAAAAAAATAAAACATTTTACTTTTTATTTTTTTATTTTATTGAAATTCAAAGTAATACAATGTAGAGATGCATAGATTTTTTTATTAGAGGGGCCAACATTTGTGAACATTAGTGGGACTGGGGAAAATGTAGACACACTTAATTTTTTTGCCCCTTGAGCCTGGCTGCTTTTGCTTGTTTGAACTTTGCTCCTCCCCTGCCCAATTTCACTATGAATGTTGTGGGCGTGCCGTGGGGCTTGCAAAGTTGCACTGCTAGCCTAAACCTGCATGCCTATCTGTGCTCACTGCTCAGTGACGTGTGGAGCAGTGGAGTCACTCACTACTGTGCTGTCTCTCTAAACGGGAACCGGGAAAACGTGAGGGGGATGCCTTGCACCTGACCGCATAACTGTCTGACACTGTCTCTAAAATGAAGGAGCCACGTATGATGCCCACCAAACCGGAACGGTTACGGTACACTAAGTGCACACTGAAGAGGTAGGAGGGGATGACGGGTGGGGGTCTGGGGGTGGGCAGAGTGCAGAGGTGATAGGCCATAAGAAGCAGTAGGCACACGGCCCGGGGCTGTGCACTGACAGACTTGGAAAAGAGTCAGAGAGCAGAATTTTCATAGCTTGCGTGTCTAAACCTTTTATTTAGTGATTTATTTTTAGAGTACACTGTTTATCTTTCATTTGATGCTCTGCTGAGCCAGGGAGCAGCTCTAGGCATGAGCTTTATAATTAATGCAATGCAGTTTACATATTTTGTATGTGTGTGTGTGTGTGTGTGTGTGTGTGTGTGTGAGTTTTTGTGTGTGTGTCTGAGTGTTTTTGTGTGTGTGTGTGTGTGTCTGAGTGTTTTTGTGTGTGTGTGTCTAAGTGTTTCTGGGTGTGTGCCTGAGTGTGCCTGAGTGTGTGCCTGAGTGTTTTTGTGTGTGTGCCTGAGTGTTTTTGTGTGTGTGCATGTGTCAGAGTGTGTTTTGTGTGTTTGTGTGTGTCTGAGTGTTTTTGTGTGTGTGTCTGAGTGTTTTATTTTGTGTGTGTGTTTTTGTGTGTGTGTCTAAGTGTGTTTCTGGGTGTTTGTGTGTGCATCTGAGTGTGTTTTTAAGTGTGTCAGAGTGTGTGTGTGTCTGAATGTTTTTATGTGTGTGTCTGCTTTCTGGGGGGTGGGGGAGTGACACCATAACTTACTGCACCGGGTGACACCAACCCTAGTGACGCCAATGGTCCCAGGCATTGTTAAAGTCCCCCGCAGTGTTTGTCATTACCACCTCTTGTAGAAGTTTATTCCATGAATCACTCACCCTTTATGTAAAGAAGTGCATCCACAGATTACTCATCTACTACCCTTCAGCTTGAGATCATGACCCTTGTTCTTGAATTTTGTTTAATGAAAAATACTCACAGCCTCAGCTTTACTAAGTCCCTTAATATACTTGAAAGTTACTATCATATCACCTCTTTCCCTTCTCTCCTCTAAGCTATACATATTTAGGTAATTGAGCCTCTCTTGGTACATTTAATTTTTTAGACCATGTACCATTTTAGTAGCCCCCCTTTGCACAGGTTCCATTTTGCTTATATCCTTGTGAACATATGACCTCCAGAAATGCACACAATACTCAAGATGAGGCCTAACTAATGATCTGTAAAGTGGCATAAGAACCTTACTATTTCTGCTGCCAATACCTCTACCAATACAGCAAAGCATTTTACTGACCTACTTGCCTGGAAAAAATTAAGAGACCACTGCAAAATTATCAGTTTCCCTGGTTTTACTATTTATAGGTATGTGTTTGAGTATTTTTTGTTTTAGTCTATAAACTACTGACAGCATTTCTCCCAAATTCCAAATAAAAACATGGTAATTTAGAGCATTTATTTGCTGAAAATGACAACTGGTCAAACTAACAAAAAAAGATGCAGTGTTTAAGACCTCAAATAATGCAAAAATAAACAAGTTCATATTCACTTTAAATAACACAATATTAATGTTTTAACTTAGCAAGATTTCAGAAATCAATATTTGGTGGAATAACCATGATTTTCAATCACAGCTTTCATGCATCTTGGCATGCACTGCAAAAGTCTTTCATGTTGCTGTTCAGTGACTTTATGCCACTCCTGGTGCAAAAACAACTTGGCTTTGTTTAATGGTTTGTTAAACCTCCATCTTCCTCTTGATCACATTCTAGAGGTTTACAATGGTGTTAAGGTCTGGAGATTGGGCTGACCATGACAGGGTCTTGATCTAATGGTCCTCTATCCACACCTTGATTGACCTGGCTGTGTGACATGGAGCATTGTCCTGCTGGAAAAAAAACAAGTCTCAGAGTTGGGGAACATTGTCAAAGCAGAAAGAATTAAGTTTTCTTCCAGAATAACATTGTACGTGGCTTGATTCATGAGTCCTTCACAAAGATAAATCTGCCAATTTTCAGCTTTACCCAACATCTGGTCATCTAATGGTTAGATGAAGACCTGGAGAGACCTTCAAGCCACATAGTCTTGCACCCACTGGGATATTTGGTGGAGGATTAGCGATGAACTGGTGTTGCTTCAGCAAGGCTGGAATCAAGCAGATTTATCTTTGTGAAGGACACATGAATCAAGCTGGTATATATACACAGTGGGTTCAAAAAGTATTTATACCCCTGCATTTTTTTTAAATTTTGTTATGTTGCAGCCTTATGCTAAAATGGTTTAAATTATTTTTTTTACATTAATCTACACTATTTACCCCATGATGACAAAGCAAAAAAATAATTTTTGATAACTTGGCACTTTATTAAAAAAAAAAAAAACTGAAATATCATATTGACATAGATATTCAGACCCTTTGCTACGATACTTGAAATTTAGCTCAGGTGCATCCAATTTCTGTGGATCATCTTTTAGATATGTCTACACTTCGACTGGAGTCCACCTGTGGCAAATTCAATTGTTTGGACTGGATTTGGATAGGCACACACCTGTCTATATAAGGTCTCACATCTAAAACTGCATATCAGAACAAAAACTAAGTCATGTGAGGTCAAAGGAACTGCCTGCAAAGCTCAGAGACAGGATTGTGTCAAGGCACAGATCTGGGAAAGATGATATGGGTAAAACAAAGAAAAGCGCCTCATTGTGCAGAAATCAAAGATATGCAGAGAATCTGAAGACAGTGTAAATACTCACAAAAGTATTGCACTACTTGTGAGTGCAAATAAAGCAAGCTGGGCCTCTCAGTCTCCAGTTGACTGTGCAAAGAAAACTCTTCCAAGGGTTTCTACACCATGAGGCACTCTTCTTTGTTTTCCCTTTGAATCTTTCCAAGTGAGCCCAATCTGTCAGAAGAGGAGCTGACTTATAGGCCTCTATGTATGAAGCCGTCTACTTTCCTGCATTCGCCGGCCCAATACGCTCGCCTAAGCTCACCTACCATCGCCGCCGCGGACCTGAATACGTTCGCCAAAGTTATCAAAAAAGCTGTCAAGAAGCCGCACACCAAGTACGGAGCGATGAGCAGCGGACTGTTGTTAACTGACAGTCATCGATCTCGCTGCTCATCGGCTTCTTCGCAGCTTTTTTGATAGCCTGCCACTAAGCACCCACACTAAACTACACTGTTTTACCCCCTAAACCACCGCTCCTGGAGCCCCCCACAACTAAATAAAGTTATTACCCCCTAAACCGCCACTCCTGGACCCCGCCGCAACTATAATAAATGTATTAACCCCTAAACCGCCGCTCCCGGACCCCGCCGCTACCTACATTATACCTATTAACCCCTATCCTGCTGCCCACTACACAGCCGCAACCTACATTAAACTCATTAACCCCTAAACCTCCGCTCCCAGACCCCGCCACAACTAAATTAAATGTTTAACCCCTAAACTGCCGCTCCCGGACCCCACCGCCACCTATATTAAAGTTATTAACCCCTATCCTTCCCCCCCTATACCGCTGCCACCTATATTAAAATTATTAACCCATAAACCTAAGTCTAACACTAACCCTCCCCTAACTTAAATATTAATTTAATAAATCTAAATAATATTACTCGTATTAACTAAATTATTCCTATTTAAGACTAAATACTTACCTGTAAAATAAACCCTAAGATAGCTACAATATAACTAATAATTATATTGTAGCTATTTTAGGATTTATTTTTATTTTACAGGCAACTTTGTATTTATTTTAACTAGGTACAATAGTTATTAAATAGTTATTAACTATTTAATAACTACCTAGCTACAATAAGTACAAAATTACCTGTAAAATAAATCCTAACCTAAGTTACAATTAAACCTAACACTACACTATCATTAAATAAATTAAATAAATTACCTACAATTAAATTAAATAAACTAAACTAAACTATAGTACAAAAACAAACACTAAATTACAGAAAATAAAAAAGAATTACAAGAAGTTTAAACTAATTACACCTAATCTAAGCCCCCTAATAAAATAATAAAGCCCCCCAAAATAAAAAAATGCCCTACCCTATTCTAAATTACCAAGTAACCAGCTCTTTTACCAGCCCTTAAAAGGGCTTTTTGCAGGGCATTGCCCCAAAATAATCAGCTCTTTTACCTGTAAAAAAAAATACAATCCCCCCCAACATTAAAACCCGCCACCCACATACCCCTACTCTAACCCACCCAAACCCCCCTTAAAAAAACCTAACGCTAACCCCCTGAAGATCTCCCTACCTTGAGCCGTCTTCACCCAACCGGGCCAAAATCTTCATCCAAGGTGCACAGAGGAGGTCCTTCATCCAGTAGAAGTCTTCATCCAGGTGGCGTCTTCAATCTTCATCCATCCGGAGCGGAGCGGAGCCATCTTCAAAGGAGCCGACGCAGAGCCATCCTCTTCAATTGACGACTGAACGACGAATGAAGGTTCCTTTAAGGGACGTCATCCAAGATGGCGTCCCTCAAATTCTGATTGGCTGATAGGAATTAAGACAATCGGAATTAAGGTAGCAAAAATCTGATTGGCTGATTCAATCAGCCAATCAGATTGAAGTTCTATGCGATTGGCTGATCCAATCAGCCAATCAGATTGAGCTCGCATTCTATTGGCTGTTCCGATCAGCAAATAGAATGCAAGCTCAATCCGATTGGCTGATCAGATTTTTGCTACCTTAATTCCGATTGGCTGATAGAATCCTATCAGCCAATCGGAATTCGAGGGACGCCATCTTGGATGACGTCCCTTAAAGGAACCTTCATTCGTCGTTCAGTCGTCGGTTGAAGAGGATGGCTCCGCGTCGGCTCCTTTGAAGATGGCTCCGCTCTGCTCCGGATGGATGAAGATTGAAGACGCCGCATGGATGAAGACTTCTACCGGATGAAGGACCTCCTCTGCCCACCTTGGATGAAGATTTCGGCCCTGTTGGGTGAAGATTGCTCAAGGTAGGATGATCTTCAGGGGGTTAGCGTTAGGTTTTTTATGGGGGTTTGGGTGGGTTAGAGTAGGGGTATGTGGGTGTTGGTTTTTAATGTTGGGGGGGTTGTATTTTTTTTTACAGGTAAAAGAGCTGATTACTTTGGGGCAATGCCCCGCAAAAAGCCCTTTTAAGGGCTGGTAAAAGAGCCGGTTACGTGGTAATTTTGAATAGGGTAGGGCATTTTTTTATTTTGGGGGGCTTTATTATTTTATTAGGGGGCTTAGATTAGGTGTAATTAGTTTAAACTTCTTGTAATTCTTTTTTATTTTCTGCAATTTAGTGTTTGTTTGTTTTTGCTCTATAGTTTAGTTTATTTTATTTTATTTAATTGTAGGTAATTGTAGGTAATTTATTTAATTTATTTAATGATAGTGTAGTGTTAGGTTTCATTGTAACTTAGGTTAGGATTTATTTTACAGGTAATTTTGTACTTATTTTAGCTAGGTAGTTATTAAATAGTTAATAACTATTTAATAACTATTGTACCTAGTTAAAATAAATACAAAGTCGTCTGTAAAATAAAAATAAATCCTAAAATAGATACAATATAATTATTAGTTATATTGTAGCAATCTTAGGGTTTATTTTACAGGTAAGTATTTAGTTTTAAAAAGGAATAATTTAGTTAATACGAGTAATATTATTTAGATTTATTAAAATAATATTTAAGTTAGGGGCGGTGGGGTCCGGGATCTGCAGGATAGGGGTTAATAAGTTTATGTAGGTGGCGGCGGTATAGGGGGTGGCAGATTAGGGGTTAATATGTATAATGTAGGTGGCAGCGGGGTCAGGGAGTGGCGGTTTAGGGGTTAACATGTTTAATATAGTTCTGGCGGGGTCCGGGAGCGGCGGTTTAGGGGGTAGTAAATTTATTTAGTTGCGGCGATGTAGGGGGGGACAGATTAGGGGTGTTTAGACTCGGGGTACATGTTAGGGTGTTAGGTGCAGACATCTCCCATAGGAATCAATGGGATATCGGGCAGCAGCAAACATGAGCTTTCGCTATGGTCAAACTCCCATTGATTCCTATGGGATCCTCCACCTCCAGGGAGGCGGATTGAAATCCAGGTACGCTTGGCCGGAATAGTACTGAGCGTACCTGGTAGTAGTTTGATAACTAAGTAGTCAGATTGTGCCGAACTTGCGTTCGGAACATCTGTAGTGACGTAGCCATCGATCTGTGTCCAACTGAGTCCGGCGGATCGTAGGTTACGTCACTATATTCTACTTTTGCCGGGTAGTAGGGGTTGATAACTAAGGCGAATCAGCCTCGCCACAAATACGCTGCAGAATTCCAGCGTATTTGCGGTTGACGGCTTGATAACTAGAGGCCATAGACTTTTTTATTATTATCCAATTCACTGTTCACTACTGATATTTTCACTTAGATATGAGTGTATCATTTTGCACATTATTTGTACATATAGAAATATAGGGGCCTATTTAAGAACGTGCGAGCGGACATGATCCAAAATTGCAAATCATGTCCACTGCGCATCGATAAATGCCGACAGCATACGCTGTTGGCATTTATCATTGCACCAGCAGTTCTTGTGAATAATACCGCCCCCTGCAGATTTGCGGCCAATCATCCGCTAGCAGGGGGTGTCAATCAACCCAATCGTATTGGATCAGGTTGATTTCCGGTGATGTCTGTCCGCCGCCTCAGAGCAGGCGGACAGGTTATGGAGCAGTGGTCTTTTGACTGCTGCTTCATAACTTGTGTTTCTGGCGAGCCTGAAGGCTCGCCAGAAACACAGGGCATCAAGCTCCATACGGAGCTTGATAAATAGGCCCCATATTGTTATTTTATAGTCTCAAATTTTATTACTATTTTCCATTTATATTTTTATATTTTTTTTGTTTGTTTATTTTCATATTCCTATGATTACTTATTCACATTATTTTCAGAGCCCTCTGTTGTTTCTTCTCTTCTCTTTTTTTGTAAAAGTTTGAATTTATTCTCTGTTACAGATCTTGGAAAGACTACAAAAAAATTTGGCTGCATTGAAGGTTTCCAGGAGCACAGTGGCCTCCACAATTCTTTAATGGAAGAAGTTAGGTACAACCAGGACTCTTCCTAGAGCTGGCAAACTAAGCAATAGGGGGAGAAGAGCCTTGGTAAGAGAGGTGACTAACAACCCGATGATCATTCCGTTTGAGCTGCAGAGGTCATGCGTGGAGAGAAACAAGATGTGCGAGAAACAAGATTCTCTGGTCTTATAAAACACAGAATGAACTGTTTGGCCTCAATTCTTCAAAAGTGTATGTCTGGAAGAAACCAGGCACCCCTTATCACCTGCACAATGCCATCCCAACGGTGAAGCATGGTAGGGATGTTTTTCAGTAGCAGGGACTGGGGGATGCGGCAAAATGAATAACTGAATAAAAGTCCCTCTTATAAAGAGTATATCCATATGGATGGATAGAAATGAAAATCCGAGGATAAGGGGAAAATGCTTTATTATCTGAGTCTCTATAGTTAAAAAAAATCACAGTATCTCTGTCTCCTGGATCTCCCAATTGTAAATGTTAAACAAAATCACAGTACCTCTGTCCTTTCAGCTGGAGTGAGGTAGATATGGGGTATCAGAGGCAATTAATAAATGTTGGTGAGATCAAGTCTGTGTAATTGCAGCTTCTCCCACAGATTTCCTAAGCACTGGGGGAATAAAAAACATTTATTTGCATGCACCAAACATTCTGAAATCTAATTACAGGATAAAAGAGAGGACAGCGTAGCCTCAAGAAAGCATAAACTAGTAACCGAGTCAAATCAGAATTACTCACAAATGTTTACGTCTGATACAATCACTCCAGCTGTAGTTTTGCCATACAGCAATACTGCTGCTACTAGGGATGGGCGAATGTGCAAATTTTCGAATTTCGAATCTAGAACGAATGTTATTACCGAAATTCGAATTCTAAATTCGAATGTCGATAAGAACAAATATTCTTAAAAATTCGAAAATCGAATGTTATTTACAGTTTTCGAATGTCACTTTCGAATTCGAATGTTTATAATTATATCGAATGTCTACATTCGAAATTCGAATTTTTCGAATTCGAATATAAATTCGAATTTTTCGAATTCGAATATAAATTCGAATTTTTCGAATTCGAATATTGCATAATTCGAATATTACATTTAAAAGCATTAGAAATACTATTGCAATCTAAATTCGAATTTTTCGAATTCGAATACACGTATTGCATAACTCGAATATTACATTTAAAGAAAAAGTATTAGAAATACTATTACAATCTAAATTCGAATTTTTCGAATTCGAATACACGTATTGCATAACTCGAATATTACATTTAAAAGCATTAGAAATACTATTACAATCTAAATTTGAATTTTTCGAATTCGAATACACGTATTGCATAATTCGAATATTACATTTAAAGAAAAAGCATTAGAAATACTATTACAATCTAAATTCGAATTTTTCGAATTCGAATATTGCATAATTCGAATATTACATTTAAAGAAAAAGCATTAGAAATACTATTACAATCTAAATTCGAATTTTTCGAATTCTAATTTTTTCGAATGTAATCGTAAAATTCGAAACCGAATATTCGAAAATCGAATGTTAGAATGTAATGTAAACATTCGAAATTCGATTCGAACGAACGAATGTGTTAAAATTCGTGCCGTTTTTCGAATGTTGCGAAACATTCGCCCATCCCTAGCTGCTAGTAAGGAATCCTCCGGATGTTGGAAGAAGTGTTGTTCGCCTCGAGTCTGTAAGCTTCGATTTAGCATGGTGAAGTATTTCAGTATCGGATTCAGTGCTCCACTACAGAGCAAACTACGGAAGCCTTGAAAGTCTAAAAAAAACAACAATTGTATCTGAAGGAAAGTTGTTGCATATGTGCAAACAGATTAGTACAGGGAGGCAGGAAATTATCTCAATACTATTATTATAAAAAAGTATCTAGGGCCAGATTACAAGTGGATCGCTAAACATCACTTTCATGAAAGTGATATTTGTGTTCCACTGTGTAATACTAGCGCACTCTAATTTGCGCTGGTATTACAAGTTTACAGCAATGCGAACGTGACCTTTGTGTTCGCAATGCTGGGAAGCATTGCGCTCACGAGAGTGTGCATCCATAGGCTGCAATAAGAGCTTCGTTCTGATGCCATCATCAGAACATTGCACAGCAAAGGGGGTAAGTAGCACAGTGATGGGCAGAAGTTAGTAAATATATATATAATATAAATTTATCTGTTAATATGTGTATATACACATATTCTAACACCCCACTACCGCCAACTTTAGCCTCATAATACTGCCTAGTGCAGTTATTTTATTAAAATTAAAGATGCTACTATCTGTATTTTGGTGGCTTTTGGGGCTAATTTATAAAATGAACCAGAGATCTGATCTCTGGTTAATTTTATAAGTGCTAATTACTAACGTGAGCTTGTAATGGCTGATTAATTATTGCACGCTTGCAAATGGGCAAATTTGTTTGTTTGTGGGCATGCAATAATTTAGCGCTCCACTTAATCTAGTTCTTAGTGTTTAATGTCCCTTTAAGATTTGTTAAGCTGTTTGTAAGCTTTTTTCATTTTATTCAAAAACCTTAATAGCCTCTCCTTAAATACTCATTGCCAAACCGTTATTAAATTACCCTTTAAGGGACAGATTACAAGTGGAGGGCTAACTAATATTTTTGCTTGTGCGCTAGGTGCTCACAACGTAAAATTAGCACATGTTTTAGAAGTTGAAAGTAAAAAGTTGTGTGCAAACTTTAGGACTTCAGATATTGTGACCGTGTTAACTTCTTCTCCCATAGACTTTAATAGGGAGTTCTGCTCAAACAATACTTAACGTTAGCATGCTAAACCAACACCGCATTAAGCCAACAGCGCTAAAGACAAACGCCTAGATTAAGAGTTTTGCGCTATAGAGGGTGTGAAACAAACGCAACAAAAGTTGTGTTATTTCACTCTTCATAGCGCTGCCATTACAAATTTCTGAAATGCCTCCTTGCGCGTGCAATATGGTGGCGATAAGCTCCATACCGCACAAAATCCAAGGGCTGAGAATACGTGTTTGTGCAGGCTTTCCCCATAGACATCAATGAGGAGAAGGTGTTAGAAAAAAAACTAGCACCTTAAGTGCGGAATGGCGATCAATGTAACGCAACACCATTGATGTCTATGGGGAAAAAAAAGTTACGTTTAAACCTAACACCCTAACATAAACCCCAAATCTAAACACACCTAATCTGTCGCCCCCGACATCGCTGCCACCTAAATAAATTTATTAACCCCTAATCTGCCACTCCCAACATCGCCGCCACATAAATAAAGTTAGTAACCCCTAATCTGCCGCCCGGCATCGTTGCCACCTAAATAAAGTTATTAACCCCTAATCTGCCGCTCCCAACATCGCCGCCACTAATAAAAGTTATTAACCCCTATTCTGCCGCTCCTTGACATTGCTGCCACTAATAAAAGTTATTAACCCCTATTACGCCGCTCCCCGACAACGCAGCCACTATAATACATTTATTATAATTTATTTTGTAATTCAGAAAGAGCATGTCATTTTAAGCAACTTTCTAATTTACCCCTATTATCAATTTTTCTTCGTTCTCTTGCTATCATTATTTGAAAAAGAAGGCATCTAAGATTTTTTTGGTTTCAGTACTCTGGACAGCACTTTTTTATTGGTGGATGAATTTATCCACCAATCAGCAAGGACAACCCAGTTTGTTCACCAAAAATGGGCCGGCATCTAAACTTACATTCTTGCATTTCAAATAAAGATACCAAGAGAATAAAGAAAATTTTATAATAGGAGTAAATTAGAAAGTTGCTTAAAATTTCATGCTCTATCTGAATCACAAAAGAATATTTTTGGGTACAGTGTCCCTTTAACCCCTAAACCTCTTGCCTCCCACATTGCCACTAAATAAACCTATTAACCCCTAAACCGCCAGCCCCCCACATAGCAAAAAACTACATTAAACTATTAACCCCTAAGCCTAACAACCCCCTAACTTTATAATAAAATTACAATATCCCTATCTTTAAATAAATAAAAACTTACCTGTGAAATTAAAAAAAAACTAAGGTTAAACTATAAATTAACCTAACATAACTATTATACTAAACTATTATACTAAAATTAAAATAACTACCAATTAAAAAAACTATATTACAGATTAAAAAAAACATAACACTACTAAAAAAAATGAAATCTAAAATTACAAAAAATAACAAACACTAAATTACGAAAAAATAACAAACGAAATTATCAAAAATAAAAACAATTACACCTAATCTAATAGCCCTATAAAAATAAAAAAGCCCCCCCCTCCAAAAAAACAAAAAAAAAACCAATAGCCCTTAAAAGGGCCTTTTGTAGAGCATTGCCCTAAAGAAATCAGCTCTTTTACCTGGAAAAAAATACAAAGACCCCCCAACAGTAAAACCCACCACCCAACCAACCCCCAAAAACAAAAAACCTAACTCTAACAAAAACCTAAGCTACCCATTGCCCTGAAAAGTGGATTTGTATGGGGATTGCTCTTAAAAGGGTATTCAGCTCTTTTACATTGCCCTGAAAAGGGCATTCAGCTCTTTTACCTAAAGCCCAAACCCTAATCTAAAAAAAAAACCCACCCAAAAAGATGTAAAAAAACACTAAGCCCTGAAGATCCACTCACAGTTTCTGAAGTCCGGAGAACCATCCTCATCCAGTCGGCGAGAAGTCTTCATCCAGGCGGTGAGGTCTTCATCCAGGCGGCGTCTTCTATCTTCATCCCGGCTGCGTCTTCTATCTTCATCCCAGTGGCGCAGAGTGGATCCATTCTTGAAGAGATCCGGCGCGGAGCATCCGCTTCATACGGTCACCGTCGTACACTGGATCTTCAATGCAAGGGAGTCTTTTCAAAATGGCGTCCCTTGCATTCCTATTGGCTGATTTGATTCTTGAAATTCAAATCAGCCAATAGGATGATAGCTACTTAAATCATATTGGCTGTTCAAATCAGCTAATAGGATAAGAGCTACTGAAATTCTATTGGCTGATTTGAATAGGGGTTTAGGGGTTAATAGGTTTAGTTAGTGGCGGCAGTGGCGGGGTGCGGCGGAATAGGGGTTAATAACTTTATTATAGTGGCGGGGATGTAGGCGGGCGGCAGATTAGGGGTTAATACGTTTTAAATAGTGTTTGCGATGCGGGAGGCCTCGGTTTAGGGGTTAATATGTAGTTTATGGGTGTTAGTGTACTTCATAACAGTTTAGTTATGAGTTTTGTAAAACATTTTTGTTACACAAAATCCATAACTACTGCTTTTAGATGGCGGTATGGATTGTGTCGGTATAGGCTGTAACGCAAGCATTTTAGCCTCACTGCACAACCTGTAATACTGGCGCTATGGAAATCCCACGCAAACACATAATTTTTTTGAGTGCGGGATTGACGTTGCGTCACAGGTTAAAATGCTTGCGGTATAGCTATACCGACACGACTAGTGATGTCGCGAATTTAAAATTTTCCGTTAGCGAACGGCGGACTCGAACTTCCGCAACTGGCGAACCGGGCGAACCGCCATTGACTTCAATAGGCAGGCGAATTTTAAAACCCACAGGAACTCTTTCTGGCCACAATAGTGATGGAAAAGTTTTTTCAAGGGGACTAACACCTGGACTGTGGCATGCCGGAGGGGGATCCATGGCAAAACTCCCACGGAAAATTACATAGTTGATGCAGAGTCTGGTTTTAATCCATAAAGGGCATAAATCCCCTAACATTCCTAAATTGTTTGGAATAACGTGCTTTAAAACATCAGGTATGATGTTGTATCGATCAGGTAGTGTAAGGGTTACGCCCGCTTTCACAGTTTCACAGTCAAAAATTTTTTTTTTTAAAAAAAATTTCACTACTGTTACAACAGATATGAGTGGTGGCACTTAGCAAGTGGGCCTGGCACACACGCTGGCAGGCAGGCAACTGCAATTAGATTATACTAGCAGACTGATGTTTCACAGTCAAAAAAGCTTTTTGTTTTTTAAAATTTACACTACTGTTACAACAGATATGAGTGGTGGCACTAGTTGGCAAGTGGGCCTGGCACACACGCTGGCAGGCAGGCAACTGCTATTAGATTACACTAGATGACTGATGTTTCACAGTCAAAAAAGTTTTTTTTTTTTTAAATTTACACTACTGTTACAACAGATATGAGTGGTGGCACTAGTTGGCAAGTGGGCCTGGCACACACGCTGGCAGGCAGGCAACTGCAATTAGATTACACTAGCAGACTGATGTTTCACAGTCAAAAAAGTTTTTTTTTTAAAAATTTACACTACTGTTACAACAGATATGAGTGGTGGCACTAGTTGGCAAGTGGGCCTGGCACACATGCTGGCAGGCAGGCAACTGCAATTAGATTACACTAGCAGACTGATTTTTCACAGTCAAAAAAGTTTTTTTTCTAAAAATGTACACTACTGTTACAACAGATATGAGTGATGGCACTAGTTGGCAAGTGGGCCTGCCACACACGCTGGCAGGCAGGCAACTGCTATTAGATTACACTAGCAGACTGATGTTTCACAGTCAAAATTACACAGGCAAAAAAAACAAAAAAACACTGATGTTCTAGCCCTAAAAAGGGCTTTTTGGGGTGCTGTCCTTACAGCAGAGATCAGATGAGTCATTCAGGACTGTAGTGGACACTGAATACACTAGCCTAGCTATCAATTTCCCTATAAAATCAGCAGCAGCTACACTATCCCTCCTCTCACTAAGAATGCAGGATCAGAATGAATCTAAAATGGCTGCTGTCCAGGAGCTGGGAGGGTCTGGGAGGGAGTGTCTGCTGCTGATTGGCTGAAATGTGTCTGCAGACTGTGAGATACAGGGTCAAAGTTTACTCAATGATGACGAATAGGGGGTGGATCGTACATCGCATATGTTCGCCCGCCGCGGCAAACGCGAACAAGCTATGTTCGCCAGAAACTATTCTCCGGCGAACTATTCGCGACATCACAAGACACGACTCGTAATGGCTGCGTTACTATTTTTATGCTGAAATGGTCATTTTTTTCAGCCTTAAAACCGTAACGCAAAATTTGTAATCTAGCCGAAAGGTAGTTATAAATACTTCACATTCCAATGTTCTTTTTATTTAAAATATTAAAAATAAATAATATAAATATATATATATATAAATTATGTTTTGAAAAAATATATATCTATACCTATAAATCTATATGAATATCTAAAGTTATAGATGAATATACAGATATATAGAAATATATATTTAAAAATAAAAAGAACATTTTGTTATATGTGAAAAATATTGGAATGTAAAGTATATAAAATTGACTAAAAATTATGTTTCATGTTTGAAGGTATTTAACTGGAAAGGGCTCAAAAGTATATATATATATACATATATATATATATAATACAGAAATGGACTGCACTCTCAAACTGGACTGAGTACACATCCTATGACCCTGCAAAATGCAGTGCCCTGGGTGCTCAATAGCACTCACAGCCAGCTGCACAGTTTCCAGAGACGCAGGCAGTTATCCCCAGACAAGTCTGGCTGCAAAGCCCTTAGGGAAAATTACAAAACAAATTAATCAAAACAACACATAGAGGAAGTCTGTCACTCTCTCTCCATGATGAAAGAGACCTTGACGTGGTCCTGGGCTTGAACAATTTGGCCAGATGCAGTAAATAACTCTTCCATTTTTGCTTTTAATCTTAGCTGTGTGCTTGCAAGAGAGTGCCAGACTATTTTCTGGGCCAGATTACAAGAGGAGCGGTATTTTGCGCTTTAGTTCGAATGTAAATAGCATTATCGTAATCTTATTTGTGTTACAAGTTAAAAGTTAAAAGTTTGCATTAGGGCACAATTAATGCGAGAGCGTGATTTATCGCAGCCTGATTTCAAGCGTAATCACGTTTGCATAAGGGTCGTTTTCGCTAAATGTCCTGCTTGTACTTATGTTTCTATAATAGGGTATATAAGGACGCTTTTGCATTGAACACATTGGGACCGATTTATTATCGGCCGAATGCTGCCTAATGCAGCTGTTTCCACGCAAGCCTTTAGGCTCGCCGCAAACAGGAGTTAAGAAGCAGCGGTCTTAAGACCGCTGCTCCTTAACTCGTCCGCTGCCTCTAAGGCGGCGAACATCAATCTGCCCAATCGTGTACAATCGGGTTGATTGACACCCCCTGCTAGCACGCAAATCTGCAGGGGCCAGACATTGATAAATCGGCCCCCTTGACTGTTTTGCTTTCATAAATTACATACAGGTCTTGGCGTTGGAGGTTTAGGAAAGAGAGAGAGATAGATAGTGGGGCATATTTATCAAGCTCCGTATGGAGCTTGATGCCCCGTATTTGGCTCGCTGGAAATAGAAGTTATGAAGCAGCGGTCTAAAGAACACAGGGAAAGCAGAGACATCAATGACAGAGGAAAGGACAGGGACAGCAGAGGGCTGACGGAGAGGAGACAAGAGAGGGACAGCTGAGTGGTTAGGTAGAGGGGCCCTAGCTGCGTGGTGGAAGATATCCAGGAGTCTGGGTCCAGTAGGCAAGGGATAGTGCAGAAGCACAGACAGGGTGTAATACAGCCCGGGGAACTACAGTCTGCACAGCCATCACAGGTTAAAGCCTGAATGAGGGAGGGGAGGTACACTATGGAGAAGGAGACTCTCATAAGGGCATACATGCAGAGGGCAAGGAGGATGGAGTCATCAGCAATGAGCAGAATAGGGAAACAGAAGATCTAATAGGAGATCTTGGATGCCATTAACGCTGTGGGGAATCACAGGAGGACTATTGTTTCAATCAAGCACTGCTACCAGGACTGTAAGAAGGAGCACAAGAAGAATCTGGCCATGGAGTGGGCAGCGGCTTCCAGGACTGGTGGCAGGCCTGCACAGGTCTTCACCTACTGTCGGTGGGAGGAAATGCTACGGGAGAATACATCGGCGTTGTCTGTTGTTGGTATCCCCGGAGGGATTGATACTGAGGAGAGGTGCCACATATCTCCTGGTAAGGAAAATATTGTTTTAAGTTCCTAAGAATGTCATTACATCTTTACAGTTCAGAATTACAATTAAAAAAATATTACGTATCTCACAATTGCACTTTATTGCACTTAGCCATAACATGCCATTTAGATATAAAGAAATAGTTGTTTGAAAGTCTTTGTTTCTTTGACATTTTTTCTCATCAAGTTTACATATTGGGTGATTAAATATGTCTACATATTGTTATTAAATATTTTAACATCAATTGAAATGTGCAGGGTTAAAAAAATAAATAAAAAAAAATACATTTGTGGAACACATTTGCGCAATGCACAGCATCATTTGTGAGCTGCTACATTGCAGGGAGAAGTCAAATTAATCTTCCCAAGTGCAAAATAGGGAGTTCCCTCCGGCTGTTCTGCAGTCCCTGTATCACCACCTCTGCCAGCTTCATCTCAACCTCCTCCATCCCCTCCCCATCTGGCTCCTCCATCCCCTACCCCTGAGAGTACTCCTCCTCCACATCTTTCTCAACTGAATCTCCAAGAAGGACATGACAGAGGAGGCTGGAGCCCCCATATAGAGCCTCCCTATTGTGGGAAGAGGGAAAGGAAGAGGAAGTATTTTTTGTCCTTTTTTTTCTCTTATTGGTTTCGAAGAAATTGTTTTTATGTGATAATGTGGAATGCTTACACCTGTGGAGCATACTCTGAATTCAATAGGCTTCTATGGTAACAAGGTCATGTAGATAGATTGTTTGCAGAGTATGTTCTACAAGTGTGATTCTGTAATATCATCACATGCTGCCCCTGTTGTTGTTTTCTTTTTCTTTTTTAAAGGGAATTGAGCTCATACATTATAATATATCAATATGTTTAGAAAAAAGCCATAGGGGCCGATTTATCATTTGTCAGGCAGACATGATCCGCTGTAGCGGATCATGTCCGCCTGACATGGCTGAATGCCGACGGCATACGCTGTCAGCATTTAACATTGCACAAGCAGTTCTGGTGAACTGCTTGCGCAATGCCGCCCCCTGCAGATTCGCGGCCAATCGGCCGCTAGCAGGGGTGTCAATAAACCCGATCGTATACGATCGGGCAGATTGATGTCCGTTGCCTTAGAGGAGGCGTACGAGTTAAGGAGCAGCGGTCTTAAGATCGCTGCTTCTTAACTCCTGTTTCCGGCTAGTCTGAAGGCTTGCGCAGAAACAAGTACATTCAGGGCCATTCGGCTCTTAATAAATCGGCCCCATTGGATGAACTCACCTCAATGCAAAGTGTATTATTAATACATATCTTACAGTTGCGTTCAATGGCTTGAATTAAATATGTGCTTGTATTGTACAGAAAATAATCCTTCTTAACAGAACAAGCATGACTTAGCTCTCATCTAAACAATGTTGGTAACATTTAATAATGAAAATCTAGTTACATTCTTGAAATGAAAAATAATCTTTTCACATTGTATTGTTTAATGAACATGATAAACATCTAGTGTAATGTCCCTTTAATTAAATAATGTTTGTATACATTTCTTACATACTTTGCATAAACAGTTCAGAAGACATTTTTGCTTTCTAGAATTTTTAACAAACGTTAAATTTTGATGTTAAACATACATGTTCATATATGGTATAAAACATACCAATTTAAAAAGAAATATTTTTTGACATATTTAACCATAAACATGTAGGATGAATTTAATGGGTATACTAGTTTTTTTTATGTAAATAGCTTGTGTTGTCCATTCGGCTACAAGTCCAAATTGATTTAAATCTTGGCTTTTTATTTAAAAGAGAATAGTCTATAAAAGGACACACTCATGCTTAAGTTGGGTAATATATTTATAACACTGTAAAACTACAGTAGCATGTATTTAATAAAGCACAATTACTTTATAGTTTATTATAACACAGGATCACATTGCCAATTATGAAAATATAAAGAAGGTATTTTTTACACGTATGGAATTGATTAAAGACTTTTCTTTCGGTCAAATGCATATATGAGAAAAATCAAAATAAAAGTAAAATGTCACTTTAATTGCAGTTCTAATTTTTAGGTGAGTTTAGAAAGAAACTTGTGTTTGAATTAAGTCAGATGTAAAGGTGTACGCTATTTTTATTTATAAATATAGCATTGAGAAGTGACCGTCTTGTCATCTACCCTTTCAATGTGCTTCATAATTCCTTATCGAGTGTAAACTACACTTCGGGACCGATTTAACAAATGGTGGGTGAAATGATTGTGCATTGCTGCCCCCTGCACATTCGCGGCCAATCGGCTGCTAGCAGGGGGTGTCAATCATCCTGATCGTATCTGATCGGGATGATTGCAGTCCACCACCTCAGAGGTGGTGGATGAGTTAAGGAGCAGTGGTCTTAACTTATGTTTCCGGCAAGACGGAAACATCGGGCGAAGCATGAAGCATTGGCTGCTTGATAAATCTACCACATGGCCTTTGTTGAAAAGCATATCTAGATAGGCTCAGTAGCTGATGCTTGGTGGATGTACATAGATATCCCTTGTGATAGGCTCATCCATGTGCATTGCTATTTCAACCACAAAGGATATATGAAGAATGAGAAAAAATAAATAATTGAATTAAATTGGAATGTTGGTTAATTTTGCATTTGATATTTGAAACAGGTATGACAATTGTAGGTTTTCATAACCCTTTTAAAAATATTTTGTGGGCTGATATATGTTCAGATTTTAACATGATATTGTATCTACAGTATATCAATTTTCAAATATGTATAGTAAAACATTTAAAACTATGGCAGTGAGCTTGTAATTCTTAAAAAAAAGCCTTGTCAAAAAATTGACAATTAAATCATACATAACATAGATCAGAGATATTCATTAATTGAATTGATATTGAATCATATGTGCCATGTTTATCATTTTCAATGACATATTTGGTTTACTGTTTTAAACAACAATAAGCAAACCATACATGTGGACCTTAAAAAATGTAAACCTACATTATTAAATTATTATCTGCTGTTGTTTTAAACAATCAATGCTGCCACTTGAAGGATATACTCATTTAAAAATAAAACAAAATTTTTACTACCTTGTTTCATTATTAAATAAATGCACTTTTTTTAAAAATGTATTAAAGAAATAACCATCTTTAGAAAAACAAAATTTAACTGGAACATTGCCAGTGTCCCCTCAGAAGAGCAGAGAGCATCCATCGTAGAACAAGCACTACCAGAGCTCTATTTCCACAGGCAGTGCCAAAAGGGGCCAGTATCCACTCAGAAGGCCAGAGAAAGTATATTGCAGGAAAAGCACTACCTGAGTACCATTTTAACAGGCAGTGCCAAAGGGGGCCAGTGTCCTCTTAGAAGGCCAGATAGAGAGTTCATTGCAGAACAAACACTACTAGAGCACCATATCCACACGTAGTGTCTAAAGGGGCAATTGTCCACTCAGCAGGCCAGAGAGAGTCCATTGTAGAACAAGGACTACCAGAAAACCATTATAACAGGCAGTGCCAAAGGGGGCCAGAGTCCAGTCAAAAGACCAGAGAGAGTCCATCACAGAACAAGCACTACCAGAGCTCCATTTCCACAGGCAGTGCCAAAGGGGGCCAGTGTCCACTTAGAAAACCAGAGAAAGTCAATTGTAGAACAAGTACTGCCAGAGCACCATTTCAACATGCAGTGCCAAAGGGACTAATGTCCACTCAGAAACCTAGAGAGAGTCCATTGTAGAAAAAGCACGATCAGAGCACCATGTCAACAGGCAGTGCCAAAGGTGGCCAGTGTCCACTCAGAAGACCAGAGAGAGTCCATCGCAGAACAAGCACTACCAGAGCACCATTTCATCAGGCAGTGCCAAAGGGACTAGTGTTCACTCAGAAACCTAGATAGAGTCCATTGTAGAACAAGCACAATCAGAGCACAATTTCAACAGGCAGTGCCAAAGGGGGCCAGTGTCCTCTCAGAAGGCCAGATAGAGAGTCCATTGCAGAACAAACACTACTAGAGCACCACATCCACAGGTAGTACCTAAAGGTGCCATTGTCCACTCAGCAGGCCAGAGAAAGTCCATTGTAGAAAAAGGACTACCAGAAAACCATTTCAACAGGCAGTGCCAAAGGGGGCCAGAGTCCATTCAGAAGACCAGAGCGAGTCCATTGCAGAACAAGCACTATCAGAGCTTCATTTCCACAAGCAGTGCCAAAGAGGGCCAGTGTCCACTCAGAAAGCTAGAGAGAGTCCATTGCAGAACAAGCACTACCTGAGCACCATCTCAACATGCAGTGCAAGAAGGGGCCAGTGTACACTCAGAAAGCCAGAGAGAGTCTATTGTAGAAAAAGCACTACCAAAGCGCCATTTCCACAGGCAGTGCCAATGGGGGCCAGTGTCCACTCAGAAGGTCAGAGAGAGTCCATTGCAGAACAAGCACTACCCAAGCACCATTTCCACAGGCAGTGCCAAAGGGGGCCAGTGTCCACTCAGAAAGCTAGAGAAAGTCAATTGTAGAACAAGCACTACCAGAGCACCATTTCAACAGGCAGTGCCAAAGGGGGCCAGAGTCCAGTCAGAAGACCAGAGAGAATCCATCGCAGAACAGGCACTACCAGAGCTCAATTTCCACAGGCAGTGCCAATGGGGGCCAGTGTCCACTCAGAAGGCTAGAGAGAGTCCATTGCAGAACAAGCACTACCTGAGCACCATTTCAACAGGCAGTGCAAGAAGGGGCCAGTGTACACTCAGAAAGCCAGAGAGAGTCTATTGTAGAACAAGCACTACCAGAGCACCATTTCCACAGGCAGTGCCAAAGGGGGCCAGTGTCCACTCAGAAGGCTAGAGAGAGTCCATTGTAGAACAAGAACGATCAGAGCACCATTTCAACAGGCAGTGACAAAGGGGGCCAGTGTCCTCTCAAAAGGCCAGATAGAGAGCCCATTGCAGGACAAACACTACTAGATCACACCATATCCACAGGTAGTACCTAAAGGTGCCATTGTCCACGTAGCAGGCCAGAGAGAGTCCATTGTAGAAAAAGGACTACCAGAAAACCATTTCAACAGGCAGTGCCAAAGGGGGCCAGAGTCCAGTCAGAAGACCAGACAGAGTCCATCGCAGAACAAGCACCATCAGAGCTCCATTTCCCCAGGCAGTGCCAAAGAGGGCCTGTGTCCACTCAGAAGGCTAAAGAGAGTCCATTGCAGAACAAGCACTACCTGAGCACCATCTCAACAGGCAGTGCTAGAAGGGGCCAGTGTACACTCAGAAAGCCAGAGAGAGTCTATTGTAGAACAAGGACTACCAGAAAACCATTTCAACAGGCAGTGCCAAAGGGGGCCAGAGTCCAGTCAGAAGACCAGAGAGAGTGCATCACAGAACAAGCACTACCAGAGCTCCATTTCCACAGGCAGTGCCAAAGGGGGCGAATGTCCACTCAGAAGGCCAGAGAGGGTCCATTGTAGAACAAGGACTACCAGAAAACCATTATAACAGGCAGTGCCAAAGGGGGCCAGAGTCCAGTCAGAAGACCAGAGAGAGTCCATCACAGAACAAGCACTACCAGAGCTCCATTTCCACAGGCAGTGCCAAAGGGGGCCAGTGTCCACTTAGAAAACCAGAGAAAGTCAATTGTAGAACAAGTACTGCCAGAGCACCATTTCAACAGGCAGTGCCAAAGGGACTAATGTCCACTCAGAAACCTAGAGAGAGTCCATTGTAGAAAAAGCACAATCAGAGCACCATGTCAACAGGTAGTACCAAAGGGGGCCAGTGTCCACTCAGAAGACCAGAGAGAGTCCATCGCAGAACAAGCACTACCAGAGCACCATTTCAACAGGCAGTGCCAAAGGGACTAGTGTCTACTCAGAAACCTAGATAGAGTCCATTGTAGAACAAGCACGATCAGAGAACCATTTCAACTGGCAGTGCCAAAGGGGGCCAGTGTCCACTCAGAAGACCAGAGAGAGTCCATCGCAGAACAAGCACTAACAGAGCACCATTTCAACAGGCAGTGCCAAAGGGACTAGTGTCCACTCAGAAACCTAGATAGAGTCCATTGTAGAACAAGGACAATCAGAGCACCATTTCAACAGGCAGTGCCAAAGGGGGCCAGAGTCCAGTCAGAAGACCAGAGAGAGTGCATCACAGAACAAGCACTACCAGAGCTCCATTTCCACAGGCAGTGCCAAAGGGGGCGAATGTCCACTCAGAAGGCCAGAGAGAGTCCATTGTAGAACAAGGACTACCAGAAAACCATTATAACAGGCAGTGCCAAAGGGGGCCAGAGTCCAGTCAGAAGACCAGAGAGAGTCCATCACAGAACAAGCACTACCAGAGCTCCATTTCCACAGGCAGTTCCAAAGGGGGCCAGTGTCCACTTAGAAAACCAGAGAAAGTCAATTGTAGAACAAGTACTGCCAGAGCACCATTTCAACAGGCAGTGCCAAAGGGACTAATGTCCACTCAGAAACCTAGAGAGAGTCCATTGTAGAAAAAGCACAATCAGAGCACCATGTCAACAGGCAGTGCCAAAGGGGGCCAGTGTCCACTCAGAAGACCAGAGAGAGTCCATCGCAGAACAAGCACGATCAGAGAACCATTTCAACAGGCAGTGCCAAAGGGGGCCAGTGTCCACTCAGAAGACCAGAGAGAGTCCATCGCAGAACAAGCACTACCAGAGCACCATTTCAACAGGCAGTGCCAAAGGGACTAGTGTCCACTCAGAAACCTAGATAGAGTCCATTGTAGAACAAGCACAATCAGAGCACCATTTCAACAGGCAGTGCCAAAGAGGGCCAGTGTCCTCTCAGAAGGCCAGATAGAGAGTCCATTGCAGAACAAACACTACTAGAGCACCACATCCACAGGTAGTACCTAAAGGTGCCATTGTCCACTCAGCAGGCCAGAGAAAGTCCATTGTAGAAAGAGGACTACCAGAAAACCAGTTCAACAGGCAGTGCCAAAGGGGGCCAGAGTCCAGTCAGAAGACCAGAGCGAGTCCATTGCAGAACAAGCACTATCAGAGCTTCATTTCCACAAGCAGTGCCAAAGAGGGCCAGTGTCCACTCAGAAAGCTAGAGAGAGTCCATTGCAGAACAAGCACTACCTGAGCACCATCTCAACAGGCAGTGCAAGAAGGGGCCAGTGTACACTCAGAAAGCCAGAGAGAGTCTATTGCAGAACAAGCACTACCCGAGCACCATTTCCACAGGCAGTGCCAAAGGGGGCCAGTGTCCACTCAGAAAGCTAGAGAAAGTCAATTGTAGAACAAGCACTACCAGAGCACCATTTCAACAGGCAGTGCCAAAGGGGGCCAGAGTCCAGTCAGAAGACCAGAGAGAATCCATCGCAGAACAAGCACTACCAGAGCTCAATTTCCACAGGCAGTGCCAATGGGGGCCAGTGTCCACTCAGAAGGCTAGAGAGAGTCCATTGCAGAACAAGCACTACCTGAGCACCATTTCAACAGGCAGTGCAAGAAGGGGCCAGTGTACACTCAGAAAGCCAGAGAGAGTCTATTGTAGAACAAGCACTACCAGAGCACCATTTCCACAGGCAGTGCCAAAGGGGGCCAGTGTCCACTCAGAAGGCCAGAGAGAGTCCATTGTAGAACAAGCACGATCAGAGCACCATTTCAACAGGCGGTGCCAAAGGGGGCCAGTGTCCACTCAGAAAGCTAGAGAAAGTCCATTGTAGAACAAGCACGATCAGATCACCATTTCAACAGGCAGTGACAAAGGGGGCCAGTGTCCTCTCAAAAGGCCAGATAGAGAGTCCATTGCAGAACAAACACTACTAGATCACACCATATCCACAGGTAGTACCTAATGGTGCCATTGTCCACGTAGCAGGCCAGAGAGAGTCCATTGTAGAAAAAAGGACTACCAGAAAACCATTTCAACAGGCAGTGCCAAAGGGGCCAGAGTCCAGTCAGAAGACCAGACAGAGTCCATCGCAGAACAAGCACTATCAGAGCTCCATTTCCCCAGGCAGTGCCAAAGAGGGCCTGTGTCCACTCAGAAGGCTAAAGAGAGTCCATTGCAGAACAAGCACTACCTGAGCACCATCTCAACAGGCAGTGCTAGAAGGGGCCAGTGTACACTCAGAAAGCCAGAGAGAGTCTTTTGTAGAACAAGGACTACCAGAAAACCATTTCAACAGGCAGTGCCAAAGGGGGCCAGAGTCCAGTCAGAAGACCAGAGAGAATCCATTGCAGAACAAGCACTACCAGAGCTCCATTTCCACAGGCAGTGCCAAAGGGGGCGAATGTCCACTCAGAAGGCCAGAGAGAGTCCATTGTAAAACAAACACTACCCAAGCACCATTTTAACAGGCAGTGCCAAAGGGGGCCAGTGTCCACTCAGAAACCTAGAGAGAGTCCATCGCAGAACAGACACTACCCAAGCACCATTTTAACAGGCAGTGCCAAAGGGGGCCAGTGTCCACTCAGAAACCTAGAGAGAGTCCATCGCAGAACAAGCACTTCCAGAGCTCCATTTCCACAGGCAGTGCCAAAGGGGCGAGTATCCAGTTATAAACAATAGGATATCTTACTTTTGTTAAAAAACTAAATAAAAAATTAGTTTTTTTTTTATTATTTTTTAAACATTTTTTTTCTTTAACAATTTTATTGGGTTGTTTCTTTAACAATTTTTTTTTTCCTTTAACATTTTTTTTTTAACTTTTTGTTTGTTTTTTTACCCTTTTTTTTTTTCAAACTATCACCTAGATTACGAGTTGTGCGCTAAACAGGGTACGTAACTAATGCAAAAAGATTTTGCGTTATTGCACTTTCCATAGTGCTGCCATTACAAATTACTGAAAAACCTCCTTGTGCTGTGCGGTATGGTGCGTTAAGCTCCATGCCGCACAAAAGCCAAGGCCTGAGTTTACATGCTTGTGCACGCTTTCCCCCATAGATATAAATTGGGAGAGAGTGTTAGAAAAAAACTAACACCTGTGATCGCAGAATGGCAAATCGCCCTAACGCCCTGTTGTATGGTGTTTCCCAAACCACCATCCAAAATTAGAGAACATTGGAGCTGAAGTGATATAAGTGCTAGTGACAGTTTTTAAAGCCAACTTTCAGGTGCTGAATATCCCACTAGAGGATGTCTACTTACTTTAATAAACCTCAATTCAAATGAGGTAAGTGGCACGTGTGAGGAGAGTAAGGTGTCACTCTGTAGGTCTTGCTTCCTGTCTCTTTAAGCAAGGAAGAATTCATTGGGACTTCTTTATCCCTTTCTCTGGGTACCAGTTTTTAGATGTATGCTTAGAAAGGAGAAATAAGAAGGACAAATAGTGTAATACTGTTTATTATGGCTGCCAAAAATACAATGAAAATCACACACTCACTTTACTTCAGCTGCACAGATCATTTGCAGTGAATAAAGTTTGTGCAAGGAAATATTCTAGCTGACTGTGGATGTTTGCTGCCAACCAGAGTTAAATCTAACTCTCTAGCCTTTTTTAAGGCTGCAGAACCACATAATTCTTAACATTCATTCCTTTACGTTACTAACAAGAGTATCAAATATACTAAAGTAAACAATACGTTTCTAATTGAACATTTATTATTAATGGGATTCATCTAAAATGGCAACTAACTAATATGCCAGGATGGAGAGAACTCACATCAAATTTGTATGTATGCTGCATGTCATAAGTTTTAGAACACCTCTATTCTTTCTAGTTCTTATTAAAATTTAAGCATTTCAAGTCTATTATTATTATTATCATTTATTAGTAAAGTGCCGCAAAATTCCGTAGCGCTGGGTACAAAGATAGGGGTCTACAATGAGAAGTTTATTGAATAATGTTACAAAGGTTAGCTGTAAACTGACAAAAATGAAAGAAACACAGGTTACCAATAACTGAAAAATAATGGGGTTTTTGGGTTAACAGCTGTTTTGCAGTAACAGAAGTAAATTGGGCCTTAACCGTTGATGCTAACCATTCTTACTGATGCCCCAGACTTGATTACTTAAACCCTCTGGGGCCGAATTATCAAGCTCCATATGGAGCTTGATGCCCCTGTTTCCGCGTGAGCCTTCAGGCTCTCTGGAAACAGCAGTTATGAAGCAGCGGTCTAAAGACCGCTGCTCCATAACTGGTCCACCTGCTCTAAAGCTGTGGACATCAATCTGCCCAATTCTATACAATCGGGCTTACCAACACCCCCTGCTAGTGGCACAAGAACTGCTTGTGCAATGATAATGTCAGGGTGCCAGAAATCAGACTGAGATAAGAAGTGCAAAAATAATCACACCTTTATTAATAGCAAAAAATAATAAAAAGTCCACAAGTCATAGAATGTTCTAAACAGAAGGAACTTCCTGTTGGAAGAGGAGCACGCACGCTTAGTTGCTCCTCGTCGGCTGCTAGATTCAACGCAGCGTTGCAGACCTGATCCCCCGCCTTTTCGCCCCGCGGCCCTTGGTGTGTCTCCTGGGCCTGTTTAGGGCACTTCTTGCAGCATGCTGCAGTGGCGGAAGAAGCTCCATTAGCCTACAGCTGGTAGCAGACATACCTTTCTGCAATCCCTTTCACCTGCCTGCAGTGGTGGAATAATCACCGGTGTCAAGAGAGAGGGCAGCTCCGGGAAGGACCGGGAAGTTGTTGGTGACGACTGGCAAAGAGAAGGGTAAGACCGGCACCTGGCTTGACGTGTGCCGCTGGTAGGTAAGAGGTCAGGATTTCAGCGGGAGCTGATTCCTGTCCTCTGTCCTCGCGGCTGAAGAAACAGAGTGACCGATCACAGGGGTAATTATATCCTGATTCCTGCATCCCTTACCTGGCCCTCATCAGGTACTTTTCTACCCTTTCATTATTAAGAATAAGTGTCAGTGAACACACTGCATTATCTGGGGTGCTATCCACGGTTAGCCTGTGCTAATTACAGAAATGGTCATGGCTCCTCATGTTTTCCAAGGGGCAGTTTAGAAATTTAAATGCTGAAGGAGTACCCTGCAAGGACTCGGCTAATTGTTTCATAGTTTTCCTGCCACCACAATCCAGAGAGAAGAAATTGCTGTATGTGAATCCCTCTCAGGACACAGTATATCCTGATGGATAAAGGATAAATGTTATAAGAATACTATATTTGGATCCTGTATTTCACCCTTTTGTGTGACTTTTTGTTTAGGATTTTAATATAGCAACTGCAGATAAAGGGATAAAACCTACAAAAATATTATATGGGGATTCTGTATTAACCCTATTCACACAGGAGATTTAGTCCTATGACTTTATTAAAGCAGCAGTGAAAACTCCATTCCGGCCCCTTACGGATCTACACGGGAAATCTATACATCTTATATATGAAAAGAAGAAAGAAAAGTGAAGGAGAAATGAATAATAAATAAAGGGGACGTGTCTTTCTAGTTGTTGCAGTCAAAAGAAAAAAGAAAAAGAAACAATATATTTTGTGTTATTAGTTTGTATTTGATCTTACACATCATAGTTTATTTTTAATCTCTTTAAAAAAAAAAAAGGAAAGAAAAAGGGTAAAAAAAGAAAAAAAAGTAAAAGGTTGTTGGCTATGCAATATTGTGATACTTGCAAAATTATATATATGTCTGTTTAGATAGAATATTCTATGAATCCTTGTACATGTCACATAGTTTTTCATATGGTTTAAACTAAGGTGTCTACTCATAATATATCTTGCTGAAATAGCACTATAGATAAGCTATAGATAAGCTTTTATATAAAAGTTAAATGGTTTAAATGATCCGCCTATGGTAACATAGTAGTGTTTTTTAGGACTTGAGTACTTTACTAGCAGATTATACAGACCTGTCAGGCTCTCTTCCCCCTCACCTTCACTATTATCACACTTCACTTTTTCGACCCTCAATATTCTGTTTAACCACTTAAAAAAAAAAGATTTTTTTTTTTTTTTTTAAATTTGCACGTGGATTGATTTCCACTTTTTTAGTTCTCACCCCATTTTATGGATAGATTTCTTACACAGGCGAATACTATTTCGCCCATAATGCCTGCCAAGGTCAAAGACAGAAAAAATAAGGTTAATGACTCAAGTAATGATATAAGTTTAGATCACTCTGCTACAAGAATGGATTCCCAGGTTTTATTTTCTCAGATAGCCGAGTTGTTTACACCCCAGTTTGAACTTATTAAAAGAGAATTAACCAGTATTTCCTCTGACGTGATAACCCTCACAGAGGAAGTAAGGCAATTTGCCGCAAGGATCTCTGAAGTTGAGACCAGGGTCTCCGACCTAGAGGATCTGGTTAATTCTCAGGAAACTATTTCACAGAAGCAAGAAACAAAAATCAGTAATCTCCAATCTCCCCTAGAAGAACTAGAAGATCATTCTAGAAGAAATAATATAATAATAATAGGCCTCCCAGAAACCTCAGAATATGAGGACTTAATTAAAATTACGTCAGTCTTGCTCCCCCAAACCCTAGGTGTCCCGGCCTCACAACTACCCCTAGAAGTTGAAACAGCTCATAGGTTAGGGACCAGTAGAGAGGCGCCAGATGGCTCATCCAGAAGTAGGGCTTGCCTAGTGAAATATCTAAAATTCCAGAATAAAATTGAATTATTAAGATTATTTAAGAAAAATGGTTCTCTTATGTTGGGAAACCACAAAATACCATTGTTTCAAGACTTTTCATCTGAAACGTCTGCCAAGAGAAAACTAATGGCCCCCCTCTGCACCCAGCTGATAAAGCAGAACATGAAAGCAAGATTGATTTACCCCGCAAAAATTGTCCTAGAAGAGAAGGGAAAGAGATATGTATTTGCTAACCCTAAAGAAGTAAAAGATTTCATTGATACTAATGTAACCCTCTAAGGGATACCGCCGTAGAGGCGGGTTGAAGGTTATTATATCCTCTTATTTTTATAAGGATGTATAATGTCTGCTGTGTAACTAATTTTTATTTTCTGGTATGTATGTGTGTTGCTTTTTGGTATGTATGCGTGCTGGGATGTTGTTGTTTTTTTTTTTTTGTTTTGTTGTTTTTTCTCTTCTTTTTCCACAGTTATCCACTTCCCTCTCCCCTTCCCCCCACCCACCCACCGCCTCTTAGTATAACCGGAATAGAATTTCGGGAGGATGACTGATTTAAAGGTTGTGTCGTGGAATGTTGGAGGAATTTCTTCCCCAGCTAAACGTAAACTCATATTGAAACACCTAGCCAAGGATAAACCAGATATTGCGTTCTTGCAGGAGACGCATTTAAATGAAGTAGAAACTGCAAAACTTAAGTGTAAATGGGTAGGACAAGTTATTGGGGCCCCCTCCTTAAACAGGAAATGTGGAGTAGCAATCCTACTTAATAAAGACTTAAAATACTCTATTATCAAGGTACAAATCGACCCTGATGCACGTTTTATAATCTTGAAAATCTTCGTTAATGAAGTTAAATTTATTCTGTGCAACCTTTATGGCCCTAATTTAATATCCCAGGGATTCTGGAAAAAAATTGAACATATTCTGTTCCCAATGATTAATGAAAATATTATAATGAGCGGAGATTTTAATTTAACTCCGTGTCCTACATTGGATAGACTTTCAGGTAAAAATTTAAAACTTCATAATAGAGGTGCACGTCTCCTTAAAAAAATGTGTTATAATCTTAAATTATGTGATATTTGGAGACTTAGGAATCCTGACGTTCAGAGATATACATGTGAATCCAAGTCATTTAAATCTTTCTCTAGAATCGATTTATTTTTAATTTCTGAATCTTTATCCATCCAAAAATTAAGGGCGGATATCAGCGACATTGAGATTTCAGACCACGCGGTTATATCACTCAGCTTTGTATCCTCAAATTTAAAAAAAAAAAAAAAAAGAGTATTAGATTTTTTCCCCCAGATATCTTGTGAATAATATTAAATTTTCCATATGGTTAAAACAGAGTTGGAAGGACTTTTGTTGTTTTAATATTAACTATGTCAACAAAATCTAAGTTTTCTGGGAAACCGCAAAGGCGGTGCTACGGGGTCAAATACAGGCCTATACGTACAATTTAAATAAAAAACAGCGAGCAGCTGAAACGCAATATTCCAACCAGGATAAAAACACATACAGAAAATATTTAGATCAGCAATCAGCTAGAAATTGGAAAGCCTATTCTGAAGCCAGAAAAGCTCTAGATATTTTTCTTAAACAAAAATCACTGGAACAAGAATCAAAGATTAGCCTTTATTTTAGGGGTTTCCAGGGGTGTTCCGCTAAACATCTAGCTCGCCTTACTAAAAGCAGAAAGAAAAAGAATTATATAGCTGCTCTACAAGTAGGTAATACTAGAGTCTTTGAAACAGAGGAGATTTGTAAGGGTTTTTTTTATTTCTACCAGCTACTTTATACTGATATAACTAGTGATGCTGAGTGTCAAGATAATTTCTGGCAGGATTTGCAAATCCCACAGATTTTGGAGGAAGAATCAGCCTTTTTAATTGCACCCATTTCTGACGAAGAAATTCTTGGAGTTATAGAGCGACTTAAATCTAATAAAGCAGCCGGTCCGGATGGCTTACCGGGAGAATTCTATAAGATCTTGGCCCTAGAATTGAAGCCGATTTTGGGCAAACTGTTTAATTCTTATTTCTGTTCCAATGATTCTATCTCTTCGTATTTTTCTGCGGCCAATATTTCTTTAATATTAAAAAAAGGAAAAAACCCAGAAGATCCCGCGTCTTATAGACCAATTTCTGTGTTAAACACAGATTATAAAATTCTATCTTCAATAATCGCTAAGAGGGTAGCCATCTTACTGGAGAAAGCCATCCACATAGACCAGGTAGGCTTTATGTTAGCTAGGAACTCTACTAGACATATCCGCAGCGTTGCTACATTTCTTGATTATCATTGGAATCTATACGGGACGAATAAAGTTAATAATGATAACACTCAAGATATAGCAATTTTAACACTCAATGCCGAAAAGGCCTTTGATTCTATATCTTGGAAGCATTTATTTTTTACTTTAGCTAAATTTGGATTTCATGAACAATTTGTTTCTTTTATTAAGAAACTTTATAGATCTCCAATGTCCTTTTTATTGGTTAATAATACACTTTCAGAAAAGATCATATTGAAAAGAGGTACGCGTCAAGGTTGCCCGTTATCCCCGTTATTATTTAATATTGCGTTAGAACCTTTAGCGATCAAATTAAGGGAAAAGATGGAAGGTATATCTTTGGGTACACAAACTCTTAAATTATTACTTTATGCTGATGACCTTCTACTGTTTTTTGAGGATACTAGACAGTCTATTCCACTAGCTATGAGATACTTGAAACAGTTTAGTGCCTTTTCCGGGTATAGGGTTAATCTACAAAAGAGTGAACTTTTATGGGTTAAAAAATCAATGTATAGTATTCAAGAAATTCCGTTTAGGACAGTGGATAGTATTAAATACCTGGGTATTTTTTTTCATACCAACCCAAAAAAATGGTACAGTGCGAATTTTACCCCTTTATTGGAGAAAATCCAGGCCGATTTAGAAAACTGGACGTCCTTACCACTTTCATTGAAAGCACGGGTTAACTTATTTAAAGCTATTATCTTCCCTAGACTGTTGTATCCTCTGCAAAACTTACCAATTTTTATGCCTTTAGGTGATATAAAGAAGTTATCTGCATGTATTTCCAGATTTATTTGGGGTAATAAAAAAGCTTGTATATCTCTTGACAAATTGATGTTAAAAAAGGAGTTGGCTGGTTTTTCTCTACCCAATATTAAACTTTATAATTGGGCAGCTATGATCAAGATAGCACTTGATTGGATCTCAGAATCTAATATAGTCTCTTCCTTTGACCTTGAAAGTTTTTACTGTAAACCGTTTATGTTAAAGGCTATATTACACTCTCCGCTTAAAATACTTCCATCTAATATTAATAGTCTTACTACTATTAAAAATATATTAGTGGCGTGGAGGAAATGCTGTATCCTGCTTGGGATAGATCCAAATGTCTCTAAATTTTTGCCTATCTGTGGGAATCCTCAATTCTTGCCAGGAATTTATAATAAGGCCTTTCAATCGTGGAAAGACAAAAAGCTCTGCTTCTTAGCGCAGATTATGACAGATAATGGACAAGCTGTTTCTTTTCAAGAATTAATCTCTCAATTTGGCATCTCTAATAAGACCTTTTTTTGCGTATCTACAAATACGTCACTATATAGATGCGCTGGATTGCACCTATCCTATTTCTCCCGCGTGGTCTGAAATTGATATATGCTGTTCTAAATTTAAAGTGGGTGATGCCTCTATCTCTTTAATGTATGATATTATGATGTCCAAACAAGGTGCATTGGCTATAGGGAACATTATTAATAAATGGATTTATATTTTTCCAGAGATGGATGAAAATAAAATTATTTCTAGTTTTTCAGTACTTAATCATTGTCTTGTCCCTACCTCTTGGAAAGAGTCTCATATGAAAATCTTTAATAATTTTTATATTTCTCTGTATATACTGAATAAAATGTTCCCTTCCACAGTTTCAAACTGTCCACGTTGTAGTTTTCCAGGGGCAGATTTTTGTCACATGGTATGGTATTGTCCAAAAATTTCCCAAATGTGGCAAAAAATAGCGTACTGGGTCTCCAGCCTTTATAACCTACAAATTCAATTTACATTAGAAAATATTTTTTTCTTATATGGTCAGGACGAGAGTCTTGGTTTATATCAAAATATGGTCAATACGATTATTTTATTAGTAAGACACTTACGCCTAGATTTAGAGTTGGGCGGTAGCCGTGAAAACCAGCGTTAGAGGGTCCTAACGCTGGTTTTTACCGCCCTCTGGTATTTAGAGTCAGTCAGGAAAGGGTCTAACGCTCACTTTCCAGCCGCGACTTTTCCATACCGCAGATCCCCTTACGTCAATTGCGTATCCTATCTTTTCAATGGGATCTTTCTAACGCCGGTATTTAGAGTCGTGGCTGAAGTGAGCGTTAGAAATCTAACGACAAAACTCCAGCCGCAGAAAAAAGTCAGTAGTTAAGAGCTTTCTGGGTTAACGCCGGTTTATAAAGCTCTTAACTACTGTGCTCTAAAGTACACTAACACCCATAAACTACCTATGTACCCCTAAACCGAGGTCCCCCCACATCGCCGCCACTCGATTAAAATTTTTAACGCCTAATCTGTCGCTCCGTATACCGCTGCCATCTACGTTATCCCTATGAACCCCTAATCTGCTGCCCCTAACACCGCCGACCCCTATATTATATTTATTAACCCCTAATCTGCCCCCCACAACGTCGCCGCTACCTACCTACACTTATTAACCCCTAATCTGCCTACCGCATCTCACCGCTACTATAATAAAGTTATTAACCCCTAATCTGCCTCACTCCCGCCTCACTAACCCTATAAGAAATAGTATTAACCCCTAATCTGCCCTCCCTAACATCGCCGACACCTAACTTCAATTATTAACCCCTAATCTGCCGACCGGAGCACACCGCTACTATAATAAATGTATTAACCCCTAAAGCTAAGTCTAACCCTAACACTAACACCCCCCTAAATTAAATATAATTTTATTCTAACGAAATAAATTAACTCTTATTAAATAAATTAATCCTATTTAAATCTAAATACTTACCTGTAAAATAAACCCTTATATAGCTACAATATAAATTATAATTATATTGTAGCTATTTTAGGATTAATATTTATTTTACAGGCAACTTTGTATTTATTTTAACCAGGTACAATAGCTATTAAATAGTTAAGAACTATTTAATAGTTACCTAGTTAAAATAAGTACAAAATTACCTGTAAAATAAATCCTAACCTAAGTTACAATTAAACCTAACACTACACTATCAATAAATAAATTAAATAAACTACCTACAATTATCTACAATTAAACCTAACACTACACTATCAATAAATTAATTAAATAAAATACCTACAATGATCTACAATTAAACCTAACACTACACTATCAATAAATAAATTAAATACAATTCCTACAAATAAATACAATTAAATAAACTAACTAAAGTACAAAAAATAAAAAAGAACTAAGTTACAAAAAAATATTTACAAACATTAGAAAAAAATTACAACAATTTTAAACTAATTACACCTACTCTAAGCCCCCTAATAAAATAACAAAGACCCCCAAAATAAAAAAAATGCCCTACCCTATTCTAAATTACAAAAGTTCAAAGCTCTTTTACCTTACCAGCCCTTAAAAGGGCCCTTTGCGGGGCATGCCCCAAAGAATTCAGCTCTTTTGCCTGTAAAAAAAACAACATACAATACCCCCCCCCAACATTACAACCCACCACTCACATACCCCTAATCTAACCCAAACCCCCCTTAAATAAACCTAACACTAAGCCCCTGAAGATCTCCCTACCTTGTCTTCACCTCACCGGGTTCACCGATCGGTCCAAAGAGGGTCCAAAGTCTTGATCCAAGCGGCGGCTGAAGAACTCCATCATCGGGCTGAAGTCGGAAGTCCATCATCGGGATGAAGTCTTCTATCAAGCCGCATCTTCAATCTTCTTTCTTCCGGAGCGGAGCCATCTTCTTCCCAGCCGACGCGGATCCAACCTCTTCAAGCAACGCCTACTAGCCGAATGACGGTTCCTTTAAATGACGTCATCCAAGATGGCGTCCCTCGAATTCTGATTGGCTGATAGGATTCTATCAGCCAATCGGAATTAAGGTAGGAAAATGGCTCTATTGGCTGTTCCGATCAGCCAATAGAATGCGAGCTCAATCTGATTGGCTGATTGGATCAGCCATTCGGATTGAACTTGATTCTGATTGGCTGATTCCATCAGCCAATCAGAATTTTCCTACCTTAATTCCGATTGGCTGAATCCTATCAGCCAATCGGAATACGAGGGACGCCATCTTGGATGACGTCATTTAAAGGAACCGTCATTTGGCTAGTAGGCGTCGCTTGAAGAGGTTGGATCCCCGTCGGCTGGGAAGAAGATGGCTCTGCTCCGGAAGAAAGAAGATTGAAGATGCGGCTTGATAGAAGACTTCATCCCGATGATGGACTTCCGACTTCAGCCCGATGATGGAGTTCTTCAGCCGCCGCTTGGATCAAGACTTCGGACCCTCTTCTGGACCGATCGGTGAACCCGGTGAGGTGAAGACAAGGTAGGGAGATCTTCAGGGGCTTAGTGTTAGGTTTATTTAAGGGGGGTTTGGGTTAGATTAGGGGTATGTGGGTGGTGGGTTGTAAATGTTGGGGGGGGTATTGTATGGGTTTTTTTTACAGGCAAAAGAGCTGAATTCTTTGGGGCATGCCCCGCAAAGGGCCCTTTTAAGGGCTGGTAAGGTAAAAGAGCTTTGAACTTTTGTAATTTAGAATAGGGTAGGGCATTTTTTTATTTTGGGGGTCTTTGTTATTTTATTAGGGGGCTTAGAGTAGGTGTAATTAGTTTAAAATTGTTGTAATTTTTTTCTAATGTTTGTAAATATTTTTTGATTTTTTGTAACTTAGTTCTTTTTTATTTTTTGTACTTTAGTTAGTTTATTTAATTGTATTTATTTGTAGGGATTGTATTTAATTTATTTATTGATAGTTTAGTGTTAGATTTAATTGTAGATAATTGTAGGTATTTTATTTAATTAATTTATTGATAGTGTAGTGTTAGGTTTAATTGTAACTTAGGTTAGGATTTATTTTACATGTAATTTTGTAATTATTTTAACTAGGTAACTATTAAATAGTTATTAACTATTTAATAGCTATTGTACCTGGAAATATAATTACAAAGTTGCCTGTAAAATAAATATTAATCCTAAAATAGCTACAATATAATTATAATTTATATTGTAGCTATATTAGGGTTTATTTTACAGGTAAGTATTTAGCTTTAAATAGGAATAATTTATTTAATAAGAGTTAATTTATTTTGTTAGATTTAAATTATATTTAATTTAGGGGGGTGTTAGGGTTAAAGTTAGACTTAGCTTTAGGGGTTAATAAATTTATTAGAGTAGCGGTGAGCTCCTGTCGGCAGATTAGGGGTTAATACTTGAAGTTAGGTGTCGGCAATGTTAGGGAGGGCAGATTAGGGGTTAATACTATTTATTATAGGGTTATTGAGGTGGGAGTGAGGCGGATTAGGGGTTAATACATTTATTATAGTAGCGCTCAGGTCCGGTTGGCAGATTAGGGGTTAATAAGTGTAATTAGGTGTAGGCGACGTTGGGGGCGGCAGATTAGGGGTTAATAAATATAATATAGGGGTCGGCGATGTTAGGGCAGCAGATTAGGGGTACATAGGGATAACATAGGTGGCGGGGGTGTACGGAGCGGCAGATTAGGGGTTAAAAATAATATGCAGGGGTCAGCGATAGCGGGGGCGGCAGATTAGGGGTTAATAAGTGTAAGGTTAGGGGTGTTTAGATTCGGGGTACATGTTAGGGTGTTAGGTGCAGACGTAGGACGTGTTTCCCCATAGGAAACAATGGGGCTGCGTTAGGAGCTGAACGCGGCTTTTTTGCAGGTGTTAGGTTTTTTTTCAGCTAAAACAGCCCCATTGTTTTCTATGGGGGAATCGTGCACGAGCACGTTTTTTAAGCTGGCCGCGTCCGTAAGCACCGCTGGTATCGAGAGTTGCAGTGGCGTTAAATTATGCTCTACGCTCCCTTTTTGGAGCCTAACGCACTGAAAACCCAGCCATTCTGTGAACTCTAAATACCAGCGGTATTTAAAAGGTGCGGCCAGAAAAAAGCACGCGTAGCTAACGCACCCCTTTGGCCGCAAAACTCTAAATCTAGGCGTTCATTTTTAAGAACTGGAAAGCCCATTCTGTACCAAAATTTTCAAGTCTGTTAACGGTAATCCAGTCCCAGATTATATTTGAATCATTCCAGTTAAATACAGTTTCCAACAGGAAAATAAAAGCATTTTTATACGCTTGGCTTCCAATAATTAAATCCTACCCGAATAATCTACAAAAACAGATTTTGACCCCTTTTTTGAATACTAATGCTTTTATGGATCTTGTCCTGCATAACTTTTTCCCAGCTGAGTGGGTTTCTCTTTATAGAGAAGGTTAGGTCATAGGTACTGGTGGAGGGGGAAGAGGGCTGGAGGCAGGGTGGGGGGTTTTCCCCCTTTTTTTTTTTTTTCTTCTTTCTTTTTCTCTTTCTTTTTTTCTTTTTCTCTTTTTCTTGGTATGTAACTAGTTTTGCTGGATGATAAAATTATCCAATAGCGTTATCCTCAGTTATGAGAATATAACAAATGTATGTACAAACTGCAAGTGCTGGGACCACTAATTTTTTAGATAGCTAAAGAAGCTGCATTTAGTATCATTTTAAACTGAAGAAAGATATGATTTAATGTTTTGGTACTATCATTATGTACTACGTTTATTTTACTTGTGGCACTCTGTGAGGTGACCTAATAATGTTTTTGATCTATTTTTCTTTGTATATACCTTAATTATACCTGCTGTGGAAGTTCAAAAAAAAAAAGAAAGTCCACAAGTCAAATAACAAGCCAGGTGTCAAAACCAGAGCTGGTAGTCAGACGAGCCGAGTAAGGCAATCGATGAAGGCAATCATGAATCTGCACCCACGTGGAACGGAGTTGCTGGAGATGCTCCTCCAAAGCCGGAATACCCTGAGATATGAATGAATCGGGCAACAAGGATGGTTAAAACCCATAATTTGCCATGAATGGGGATAACTTGGAGGAAGCATTAATAGCACTATTACAAGCAAACTCTGCCCAAGGTAACAGTTCAGACCAATTATTGTGGTGATCTGAGACATAGCAATGGAGGAACTGTTCCAGAGTTTGATTAGACCGTTCTGCAGCCCCATTGGAATTAGGGTGATATGCCGAGGAGAAGGAAAGCTGGATCCCCATTTGAGCACAAAAGGAATGCCAAAATCTGGAGACAAACTGGCTACCCCGGTCTGACACTATCTCCTTGGGTAACCCATGTAGATGGAAGACCTCCCAGGCAAAAATGTAAGCAAGCTCCTGAGCGTTAGGCAACTTCTTCAAGGGAATGCAAAGTGACATTTTAGAAAAACAGTCAACCACCATAAGGATAACAGTATTGCCATTGGAAACAGGGAGCTCGACAATGAAGTCCATGAAAAGATGTGTCCAAGGATGCTCACCATTAGCAATAGGTTGAAGAAGACCCACAGGAAGTGTGGAGGCGGAGTCTTATTCTGTGCACAAACTGAGCAGGAGGCAACATATGCAGCAGCATCAGAATGAAGACCTGGCCACCAGGATTGTTGAGTGTCTTGCCTGGATGATCTGTGGCTTTAGGATAGTGGTAGGTGTGCAAAAGTTTAGTTCGAAGATTCTCAGGAACAAAACACCTATCACTAGGTTTCTCAGGAGGTGCATTGGTTTGTGCAGTCAGGATATCCTCCCCCAAGGGAGAAGTCAAATTAGTACGTATGGTAGCCAAAATATGGTCAGGAGGTATAACTGGAGAAGGTACAGACTCCTCCTTGGAAAGAGGCAAAAATTGTCAAGCATCAGCCCTAACATTCTTACTACCAGGCAGGTAAGAGACCACATATTTAAACTGAGACAAAAATAGCGCAGATCTGGCCTGTCTGGGCGACAAACGTTTTGCTTCAGCTAGATAAGTTAAATTCTTGTGGTCAGTAAGAATGAGCACTGGTACGCTAGTACCCTCGAGAAGATGCCTCCATTCCTTGAGTGCCAAAATTATAGCCAGTAATTCCCTGTCGCCAATTTCATAATTGCACTCTGCTGGAGACAATTTCTTAGAGAAGAAACCGCATGGATGCAAGGGACTGTCAGGCGTAGGACGTTGAGACAAGAGGGCACCTACTCCAGTCTCAGACGCATCGACCTCAAGAACGAAAGGCAGGACAGGGTTAGGATGAGCCAGAACTGGAACGGCAGCAAATGCAGTCTTAAGACTATCAAAGGCCTTAATGGCAGTAGGTGACCAATGGAGGGGATCATTCTCTTTACGGGTCATGTCTGTGATAGGTTTGACCAAGGAAGAAAAGTTTTTAATAAACTTTCTATAGTAATTGGCAAACCCCAAAAACGTTGAATAGACCGAATACCAACTGGGCGAGGCCACTGCAGAACTGCAGACAACTTGTCATGATCTATGTAGAACCCTGCAACAGAGATAACATAACCTTGGAAGGTTACTTGAGTCTGATGGAACTCACATTACTTGAGTTTACAAAACAGGACATTCTCAGTCTCTGAAGAACCCGTGTAACATCAGAATGATGAGCCTCAAGTGTGAGTGTATGAGGATGTCGTCTAAATACACCACAACACACTGTTGCAACCTATCTCATAGGACATCATTAATAAATTCCTGGAAAACAGCAGGAGCATTACATAGGCCAAAGGGCATTACAAGATACTCATAATTCTCGCTCCTGGTGTTAAATGCTGTTTTACATTCATGGCCCTCCTTGATCCTAACGAGATTGTACGCTCCGCTCAAATCAAGTTTAGTAAAGACTGTAGCTCCCTTGAGGCGGTCAAAGAGTTCCGTAATAAGCAGAATAGGGTAAGCATTCTTAATGGTAAGACGATTAAGACCCCTATAATCAATGCATGGTCTTAGCTCACCACCCTTTTTCTTCACAAAGAAGAAGCCAGCCCCTGCAGGAGAGCAGGATTTGTGGATGATCCCCCGCGACAGAGCATCGGCAACATACTCCTCCATAGAACAATTCTCCGCAACAGACAGAGGGTAAACCTGGCCCGAGGAGGAATGGCTCCGGGTTGCAGGTCTATGGCACAATCGTAAGACCGGTGAGGAGGCAACGTAATGGCACGAACCTTGTCAAAAACGTCTAGGAACTCTCGGTACTCCTCTGGCAATTGAAATACCGAAGAAGTGCACAAGACTTTAACTGGTTTCCGAAGACAAGTGGAAACACATTGCAGAGACCACGACAAATTTTCAGACCTGCACCAGTCGAGACTGGGATTGTGCTTTTGGAGCCAGGGATAAACCAGAACAACTGGAAAATGCAGAGAATTTATCACCTGGAACTAGAGGGTTTCAAAATGGAGAGCCCCAACAGCCATGGATAACGGAGCGGTTTCGTGAGTAACGAGTGTGGGCTGAAGGGGCCTGCCATCAATGGCCTCAATAGCTAGTGGAACAGACCTAGGCAAAACAGGAATGGAGTACTTTGATACAAAAGCACTGTCAATGAAATAGCCCGCAGCACCGGAGTCAACAAGAGCCTAGGTGACTATGGAGGAGTCCACCCAGGAAAGGACAACCATGACCAAGGATTTCTCCTTTAGTGGTTCCGGGGACAAGGATAAAGCACCCAAGGTCTGCCCCTGACAGGACCTTAGGTGTGAGCGTTTTTCCAGCCATGTAGGACAAAACTTTTTAAAAGGTGGCCCTGTAACCCACAATAGAGGCAAAGCCCCTCCCTCCTCCCAAAGGCCCTCTCCGCCACAGAGAGACGCGTGAATCCCAACTGCATTGGCTCAGCAGTACCTGGTGACTCGGGACCAGGAGGCATAGGAGGAGAGGGAGGCATGGGTGGGAACGAACACATAGGAGACAACGGAACAGGAGGCTTCCGGCAAGCGCTCCTTGAAAGAGGGCCTCTCTCTGAGTCTGATGTCAATTAGGATAAAAAAAGACACCAATGCCTTGAGATCCTCTGGTAAATCTCTGGCAGCAACTTCATCTTTAATCGCATCAGAGAGCCCATGAAAGAAGGCGGCAACAAGGGCTTCATTGCCTTGCTGAATGGACATGAGTCGTTTAGCAGCAGAGGAGGAGCAAGCACATCAAATACCCTTCGAAAGGAGGCCACAAATTCAGGGTAATTTGAAATCACAGGTTTATTAGTCTCCCACAAGGGATTAGCCCAGGCAAGAGCTGTGTCAGAGAGTAATGAGATGAGAAATCCCACCTTATCTCTGGCAGAGGGAAACACCTGAGTTAACATCCCAAAGTAAATGCCCACCTGGTTCAAAAACCCTCTTCACTGAATAGGATCACCTCCATATCGCTGAGGTAGAGGTGCAGAACCGGACATGCTCCTGGTAGGACTAGGAGCAGCAGCGGAAACAGGAGCAACCATAACTTGCGGGACACTTTGGTCCAAATGTGCAGTGCGAGTCAGCAGGGTTTGCAGGGCTAGTGCAAATTGATCCATGCGGGGATCCTGTTCATCCATCCTGGAAATGATGGTAGGTAAAGGTGGATTATTAGCACCATCAGGATTCATGGCCCTTGCATAATGTCAGGGTGCCAGGAATCACACTGAGATGAAAAGTGCAAAAATAATCACACATTTATTAATAGCAAAAAATAATAAAAAGTCCACAAGTCAAATAACAAGCCAGGAGTCAAAACCAGAGCTGGTAGTCAGACGAGCCGAGTCAGGAGCCAAAGCAAATAGTCAGACGAGCCGAGTCAGGAGCCAAAACGAGTAGTCAGACGAGCCGGAATCAGGAACAAGGAGAATAGCAGAGTCAGGAACAAGCCAGGGATCAGGAACCAGGAGGGACGTCAGACAGCCAGGTAATACACAGGAACTGGAACTCTCACAAACAGGTCTGAGACAATGCAAGGGCAAAGCATACTGAACAGAGGCCATTTAAATAATAAGTGATGACCTTACAATTCTGAGACTGCAACCTGTCTCACAAGGATGATGTACACCAGTCTGGCTATAAAAGGGCATGCAGGAAATGAGCAGCATCACACACTATGCACCAGAGTCAGCAAGAGAGGTGAGTAAAATGGCTGCCAGCAGCACATGGCAAACAAAGCAGGGAAAAAACCCTGACAGATAAATGCCAACAGCGTATGCTGTCAGCATTCATCGATGTCTGTCGGACATGATCCGCTGAGCGGATCACGTTGGACAGACTGATGATAAATCGGCCCCTACGTCTGTATTAAAGCAGTATTAGAACAGATTGAGTTATTACACCTTCTTAAGCTTTACTGGACAGTATTGTACTGCATGAAATAGTATATTGCAATCATAATGGTGTGAAAAAGAAAAGGATAAAGGCTGAAGCGAATCATGTCCGCTCGGCAGTTCATAAATCTACCCCCTTGTATCATCAAGATCTATAGATCAAAACAGTTTAACCTGAAGGCAAGTGAAACGAGTAGGAAGATACAAGAGTATGGAAGAAAAAGACAGATAAGCAGAAGAAAAAAAGTAATTGGGTGAGATAAAAGGTTGATAAGGCAGTAAGACGTTTTATGAGCTGAAAGAGAAAGGAGGTTTGCAGAAGGGAAGAAGAATATAAATAAATGTCGAGGCAATTAATTGCTAAACAGAGTTCTATAAAATCTTCAGATTAACTAAGTGAAAAACAAGTCATATTTCTCACTCTTAAATTGTATATTTGTGCATCCATGTATTCATCGTTCTATTTGTCATTGACAAGTGGTGAAACAAGGTTATATCTCTCTGGTTTTGTATTATAACATGCTTATGTAGGTTTTGTATTATAACATGCTTATGTGGGTTTTGTATTATAACATGCTTATGTAGGTTTTGTATTATAACATGCTTATGTAGGTTTTGTATTATAACATGCTAATGTAGGTTTTGTATTATAACATGCTAATGTAGGTTTTGTATTATAACATGCTTATGTGGGTTTTGTATTATAACATGCTTATGTAGGTTTTGTATTATAACATGCTTATGTAGGTTTTGTATTATAACATGCTTATGTGGGTTTTGTATTATAACATGCTTATGTAGGTTTTGTATTATAACATGCTTATGTAGGTTTTGTATTATAACATGCTTATGTAGGTTTTGTATTATAACATGCTTATGTAGGTTTTGTATTATAACATGCTTATGTAGGTTTTGTATTATAACATGCTTATGTAGGTTTTGTATTATAACATGCTTATGTAGGTTTTGTATTATAACATGCTTATGTGGGTTTTGTTGTGCTACTGTTCCATTTCATGTACTTACATTCTTTTTCTCAAGTTGTTGATTATTTTACCATTTTTTTTCGAATCATCAACTGTTAAAATATTAGGTTGTATAAACCTTATCTTTATTTTAATTTTCTTAAAATCCACTGTAATCCACATTAATCCTTATAGTCTTTATTGATTTATGTTTGACAATTATTTCTATGACCATTAATTAGACGGATTGATTGTATGCACTTCTTGACATTAGTACAATGGAAGACATCATGAAATTGAAATCTGATTAAATTTAAAATAAACTATTGCCAATTTCCTTATTGGCACAAAGAACAAATATTCTCTGTTCATTTACCATATTTTGTTCCACTCAACAAAAGTCATTAGAAATCAAAATCATTCCAGTGAATTAAAAACAAAAGCAGATACCAGTTGCACATAACCCTTAAAAAACACTCAGCCAGATTACGAGTTTTACGTGCAAGTTATTTCCACTGCTCACCTTTAATAGCGCTGCTATTACAGGCTTTCCAAAAACCTGCATTAGCGGGAAATATGGTAGCGTTGAGCTCCATACCGCACACAAATACCAGCACTGCTTTGAACTGGTTTTACATGCTTGTGCACGATTTCCCCATAGACATCAATGGGGAGAGCCGGCTGAAAAAAAAGCCTAACACCTGCAATAAAGGAGCATAAAGCTCCGTAACGCAGCCCCATTGATTCCTATGGGGAAAGAAAATGTATGTTTAAACCTAACACCCTAACATAAACCCCGAGTCTAAACACCCCTAATCTGCTGCCCCTAACATCGCCGACACCTACATTTAACTTATTAACCCCTAATCTGCTGCCCCCGACATCACCGACACCTACATTACACTTATTAACCCCTAATCTGCCGCCCCCGATATCGCCGACACCTACCTACACTTATTAACCCCTATTCTTCTGCCCCAATGTCGTCACAACCTACATAAATTTATTAACCCCTAATATGCTGCCCCCAACGCCGCCACCGCCACCACTATACTAAAGTTATTAACCCCTAAACCTCTGGCCTTCCACATCACTAACACTAAATAAATATATTAGCCCCTAAACCTAACCCTAACACCCCTAACTTTAATATAATTAAAATAAATCAAAATAAAACTTCCTATTATTACCTAAATTATTCCTTTTTAAAACTAAATACTTACCTATAAAAAAAACCCTAAGCTAGCTACAATATAACTAATAGTAGTATTCCACAGCTAAGTTTGTATTTATTTTAACTAGGTAGACTAGTTAGTAAATAGTTATTAACTATTTACTAACTATCTGTTAAAATAAATACAAATTTACCTGTAAAATAAAACCTAACCTAAGTTACACTAACACCTAACATTAGACTAAAATTAAATAAATTACATTAATTAAATACAGTCAACTAAATTAAAAAAAATAAACACTAAATTACACAAAAATAAAAAAGAAATGATCAAATATTTAAACAAATTACACCTAGGGCCCCATCCGATATGCAGCGTCGCCCGCAAAAGCCGGTGACGCCGGTTTTTGCGTGGGTTTGGTATCCTATATACAGCGCTGCATATAAATGTGGCACGTATATTTCACCCGGCGGACGTAGTTTTTCCCCCCATAGACTAACATATAAAACCCGCGCAATTTGGTATCCAATATCCAGCGCAAGGCCTTACATGGCGAAAATGGAGAAAATCCATTTTCACCTCGCCATAAAAAGCAGCCATAGCAGGCTATTTGTCATAGCGTGACCAACGCAAGAATGAATGAATTAGCGCCACAATATTTACGCTGCTATTACGAGTTTTAAAGGAGAAAATATCACGTGCGTTATGGAAAGAGGCCGGTCGCTTGCACGAGCACGTATTCCCCATAGAAGTCAATGGAGGCGAGAAATTGCAATGAAAAAACTTCCAACACTTGTGTTGAGCATAAAATGAGCGACATCATGTCCTTCTGTGAAAAAGTACCTAAATTGTGTTAATTTCATAATAAAAAAATGTTTTGTATACGTAATGTGCTGTATATTGTTTGTATGTATCTAATTCTGTATGTATGTGATGATATTTGTATGTAGATGTAGCTAAATGAGAGTATGTTCACATATGTCTATGTAAGTCAATGTAAAATGGGTTTGTGTGCATTTTTTTCTAACACCCGAGATCTCGTAACTTTGATCCGTTATATTTTGTATATAAAAATATTTTATTAAAAATGAAACATTGTATAGTGTTTGTATGAGTGTAAGAGTACTTTGTATGATATTTTTTAAATGATTTGTGAATGCTTTTGGTATCGGTATATCAATAACTACTGGGTCTGGGTGAGTGTTATGGATTTGAGCGTAGATGGGGATATTTGTGGTGCTACCGAAACTTGTAATAGCAGCGTTAGGGAAAATTAAGCGTTATGTGCCATAACGATGCTATTTGACTCATGATGCAAAACTTTTAATCTAGGTGATAGTTAGAAAAGTAAGCTTAAAGAACAAAGCCCAGAAAAAATGTTCGTCCACTTTACAAGAATGTACAATCCTGGCCAAAAGTTTTGAGAATGACACAAATATTACTTTTAACAAAGTCTGCTGCTTCAGTGTTTTTAGATCTTTTTGTCAGATGTTATCATGGTATACTGAAGTATAATTACAATCATTTCATAAGTGTCAATGGTTTTTATTGACAGTTACATTAAGTTTATGCAAAGAGTCAATATTTGCAGTGTTGACCCTTCTTTTTCAAGACCTCTGCAATTCGCCCTGGCATGCTGTCAATCATCTTCTGGGCCACATCCTGACCAATGGCAGCCCATTTTTGCATAATCAATGCTTGCAGGCCCATTTATCAAGCTCCGTATGGAGCTTGAAGGGCCGTGTTTCTGGCGAGTCTTCAGACTCGCCAGAAACACAAGTTATGAAGCAGCGGTCTAAAGACCGCTGCTTCATAACCCTGTCCGCCTGCTCTGAGCAGGCGGACAGGAACCGCCGGAAATCAACCCGATCGAATACGATCGGGTTGATTGACAGCTCCCTGCTGGCGGCCGATTGGCCGCGAGTCAGCAGGGGGCGGCGTTGCACCAGCAGCTCTTGTGAGCTGCTGGTGCAATGTTAAATGTGGAGAGCGTATTGCTCTCCGCATTTAGCGAGGTCTTGCGGACCTGATCCGCAGTGTCGGATCAGGTCCGCAAGCCCTTTGATAAATGGGCCCCCAGGAGTTATTAGAATTTGTGTGTGTGTGTGTGGGGGGGGGGGGGTTGTTCACCCGCCTCTTGAGGATTGACTACAAGTTCTCAATGGGATTAAGGTATGGGGAGTTTCCTGGCCATGGACCCAAAATTTTGATGTTTTGTTCCCCAAGCCACTTAGTTATCACTTTTGCCTTATGGCAAGGTGCTCCATCATGCTGGAAAGGCATTGTTCATCACCAAACTGTTATTTGATGGTTGGTAGAAGTTGCTCTTGGAGGATGTATTTGTACCATTCTTTATTCATGGCTGTGTTCTTAGGCAAAATTGTGAGTGAGTCCACTACCTTGGCTGAGAAGCAACCCCACACATGCATGTTCTCAGGATGCTTAGCATCACACACGACTGATGGTAGTAGTGCTCACCTCTTCTTCTCCGGACAAGGTTTTTCCCAGATGCCCCAAACAGTCAGAAAGGGGATTCATCAGAGAAAATGACTTTACCCCAGTCCTCAGCAGTCCAATCCCTGTACCTTTTGCAGAATATCAGTCTGTCCCTGATGTTTTTCCTGGAGAGAAGTGGCTTCTTTGCTGCCCTTCTTGACACCAGGCCATCCTCCAAAAGTCACACCTGCCTGCTGCCATTCCTGAACAAGCTCTGCACTGGTGGTGCCCCGATCCTGCAGCTGAATCATCTTAAGGAGACGGTTCTGGCGCTTGCTGGACTTTCTTGGGCACCCTGAAGCCTTCTTCATAACAATTGAACCTCTCTCCTTGAAGTTCTTGATGATCCGATAAATGGTTGATTTAGGTGCAATCTTAGTAGCAGCAATATCCTTGACTGTGAATCGTTTTTTGTGCAAAGCAATGATGACTGCATGTTTTTCCTTGCAGGTAACCATGGTTAACAGAGGAAGATGATTTCAAGCACCACCCTCCTTTTAAAACTTCCAGTCTGTTATTCTAACTCAATCAGCATGACAGAGTGGTCTCCAGCTTGTCCTCAACACTGACACCTGTGTTAACGAGAGAATCACTGACATGATGTCAGCTCGTCCTTTTGTGGCAGGGCTGAAATGCAGTGGAAATGTTTTTTGGGGATTAAGTTCATTTTCATGGCTAAGAAGGACTTTGCAATTAATTGCAATTGATCTGGTCACTCTTCATAACATTCTGGGGTATTTGCAAATTGCCATCATAAAAACTGAGGCAGCAGACTTCGTGAAAATTAATATTTGTGTCATTCTCAAAACTTTTGACCACGACTCTACTAGTAAATTATTGAGCAGATTTTTTTTATTATTATTTATTTGTTTTGTGATGTAAATTAACATTTTGGTTGGTGCATTCATGGTATTAACATGTTGATATGGTGGGTATTTTTAGCTTATTAACACACTGAACAAGTTAGAATGCAGAAGTGACACGTAAGGGAAAAGGCACGTGTTGGATGACATTTACTTGTTTTGGTTTAACTCTTTCTGGATCACTTTATCTGATGTATTAAACTGATCACATACATTCAGAAATATTAAAGGGATGTAGTCCTGTCCTGTCCCTTGCAATTATGAGTTTACTTTATGTATAAAGTCCATTATCTGGAGTGAAACAGAGGTAATAGGACTGCACAAAAAAAGCTTAAAGGTCTGAATCACATACATATATTATTATTCTAAAGTCAACATAAAATCAGCATGAAGTACATACACAAAAATAAAAAAGTTAAAGTTTATTAAAAAAAAAAAAAAAAAAGCTCAAAAATAAAAAAGTTCAAAAAATAAAAAAATATTTTTTGATTTAGTTGAGAAGTGTAACAACCACTGCAATATAAACAGATGTACCAATGTTAAAGGGGCAGTCTACACCAGAATTTTTATTGTTTTAAAAGATAGATAATCCCTTTATTACCCATTTCCCAGTTTTGCATAACCAACACAGTTATAATAATATACTTTTAACCTCTGTGATTATCTTGTATCTAAGCCTCTGCAAACTGCCCCTTTTTTCAGTTCTTTTGACAGACTTGCAGTCTAGCCATTCAGTGCCTGCTCCCAGATTACTTCACGTGCACGAGAACAGTGTTATCTATATGAAATATGTGAACTAACACCCTCTAGTGGTGAAAAACTGTTAAAATGCAATCTGAAAGAGGTGGGCTTCAAGGTCTAAGAAATGAGCATATGAACCTCCTAGGTTAAGCTTTCAACTAAGAATACCAAGAGAACAAAGCAAAATTGGTGATAAAAGTAAATTGGAAAATTGTTTAAAATTACATGCTCTATCTGAATCATTAAAGTTTATTTTGGCCTAGACTGTCCCTTTAAGTAGGCCAATTTTTTTTTAAAAAGTAGAGTAGCGTTGAAAGGAATAACTATGCAAAAGCTTGGTAGATCTGCTTTCCTCTTGCTTAAAGGGACAGTCTTCTCCAGAATTTTTATTGTATAAAAAGATAGATAATCCCTTTATTACCCATTCCCCAGTTTTGAATAACCAACACGGCTATATTAATTTACTTTTTACCTCTGTGATTATCTTGTATCTACCCCTCTAGAGACTGCTCCCTTTATCAGTTCTTTTGACAGACTTGTATTTTAGCCAATCAGTGCTGACTCATAAATAACTCCACAGGAGTGAGAACAATGTAATCTATACGGCTCACATGCACTAGCTCTGTCTAGCTGTGAAAAACTGTAAAAATGTGCTGAGATAAGAGGCAGCATTTATGGCCTTAGAAATTAGAATATATCTTTCAACAAAGAATACCAAAATAACAAAGCAAATTTGATGATAAAAGTAAACTGGAAAGTTGTTTAAAATTGCATGCCCTTTAAGTATATTGATAACATAATATAAATTAAGTTATATTGATAACATAATATAAAAACAAAATATAAAATATTTTAAAATAAATAACTAGGCGCACTCCAGACTGGAAAGGTTAAAGCCTTTCTTGTAGTAACTCCACCTTTTCAAACCGAGCCAATAATAAAAAAAACAATGAATTTCTTACTCCCAAATAGAGTACAATAAAATATTTCTCAAAAAAGAATCAGATCAATTGGGCATAACTTAAACTTACTAGATGGTAGATTCAGAGGTCCAGTAATACTTAAAGGAACAGTCAAGTCCAAAAAAAACTTTTATGATTCAAATAGGGCATGTAATTTTAAACAACTTTCCAATTTACTTTTATCACCAATTTTGCTTTGTTCTCTTGGTATTCTTAGGAGGTTCATATACTAATTTCTTAGACCTTGAAGGCTGCCTCTAAGCTAAATGCATTTTGACAGCTTTTCCCCACTACAGTGCATTAGTTCATGTGTTTCGTATTGATAACATTGAGCTCATGCAGGTGAATTTACAGAGGAGTGAGCACTGATTGGCTAAAATGCAAATCTATCAAAAGAACTGAAATAAGGGGGCAGTCTTCAGTGGTTTAGATACAAGGTAATTTCAGAGGTAAAACGTGTATTATTATAACTGTGTTGGTTATGCAAAACTGGGGAATTGGTAATTAACGGATTATCTATCTTTTTAAACAACAAAAATTATGGTGTTGACTGTCCCTTTAAATTCCAAGGTGGTGCCTAATGGAAAGATGCATAATATCAATAACCAGCAATTTTGAATGGTTAAAATAAGTGAATAGCTTTGACTGGACTGCTTACAATATAAACAAGATATTTTTGGTAAAAAACAAAACAAAAAGAAGACTGGTCCATTTCATGCAGTTATTAAGTTACAATTTTTACATAACTTACTTTATCATCACTTCAAAATGGAAGAATCTATCTTTTAAGAGATTGCCTTTTAGACAATGATTGGTTTATATGATTAGAATTAGCAGATGCTTATTTAACCATCCGATTGTTTTATGTCATCACATATATTTGAGATTTTTGTAGAAAGAATACCTAAGGCAATTCCCTTTTCTCCCTTCGGCCTTTTATCAGCTTCCTGGATTTTCATTAAGCCGATGAAACTGATAGTTTTGTGTCATTCAACCTTTATATTTAGACTGTATCCAGATTACGAATTAATGGGACACTAAACCCAATTTTTTCTTTAATGATTTAGATAGAGCATGCAATTTTAAGCATTTTTGTAATTTCTAGTTGTGGTTTTCACTCTCAGGTAGTTAGGATTTTAAAAGCCTATTTATATTCAAACTCATCATATCCCTATATATTCTCAATTTTGGGATTTTGATTTAGTTTTAACTTTTTCAGAAATTTTCCACACAATACAGATTTATCTTTTAAATAGTTAATTGCAAAATGAGCTACTTTGTTTTAACTTTTAGTTTCAGATGTTCAAGCAATTGATTACAGCTCCAACTTTTTTTTTTCCCCGAAGGAGTCATATTTTATTTATCCCGAAGAACAGAGGCCTAGATTTGGAGTTTTGTCGGTAACGACCCGAAAAACTAACGCTGGCTTTTTTCTGGCCGCACCATAAAAATAACTCTGGTATTGAGAGTCCACATAAAGGCTGCGTTAGGCTCCAAAAAAGGAGCGTAGAGCATTTTTAACGCAGCTTCAACTCTCGATACCAGAGTTGCTTACGGACGCGGCCAGCCTCAAAAACGTGCTCGTGCACGATTCCCCCATAGGAAACAATGGGGCTGTTTGAGCTGAAAAAAAACCAAACACCTGCAAAAAAGCCGCGTTCAGCTCCTAACGCAGCCCCATTGTTTGCTTTGCGGTAACCCTTCCTACGTCTGCACTTAACACTCTAACATGTACCCCGAGTCTAAACACCCCTAACCTTACACTTATTAACCCCTATTCTGCCGCCCCCGCTATCGCTGACCCCTGCATATTATTATTAACCCCTAATCTGCCGCTCCGTAAACCGTCGCTACTTACATTATCCCTATGTACCCCTAATCTGCTGCCCTAACATACCCGGTGAGGTGAAGACAAGGTAGGATGATCTTCAGGGGCTTAGTGTTAGGTTTATTTAAGGGGGGTTTGGGTTAGATTAGGGGTATGTGGGTGGTGGGTTGTAATGTTGGGGGGCTTGGGTATTGTATGTTTTTTTTTACAGGCAAAAGAGCTATATTTCTTGGGGCATGCCCTGCAAAGGGCCCTGTTCAGGGCTGGTAAGGTAAAAGAGCTTTGAACTTTAGTAATTTAGAATAGGGTAGGGCATTTTTTTATTTTGGGGGGCTTTGTTATTTTATTAGGGGGCTTAGAGTAGGTGTAATTAGTTTAAAATTGTTGTAATATTTTTCTTATGTTTGTAAATATTTTTTTATTTTTTGTAACTTAGTTCTTTTTTATTTTTTGTACTTTAGCTAGTTTATTTAATTGTATTTATTTGTAGCAATTGTATTTAATTAATTTATTGATAGTCTAGTGTTAGGTTTAATTGTAACTTAGGTTAGGATTTCTTTTACAGGTAAATTTGTAATTATTTTAACTATTTTAGCTATTAAATAGTTCTTAACTATTTAATAGCTATTGTACATGGTTAAAATAAATACAAAGTTACCTGTAAAATAAATATTAATCCTAAAATAGCTATAATATAATTATAATTTATATTGTAGCTATATTAGGATTTATTTTACAGGTAAGTATTTAGCTTTAATTAGGAATAATTTATTTAATAAGAGTTAATTAATTTTGTTAGATTTAAATTATATTTAACTTAGGGGGGTGTTAGTATTAGGGTTAGACTTAGCTTTAGGGGTTAATACATTTATTAGAATAGCGGCGAGATTCGGTCGGCAGATTAGGGGTTAATAATTGAAGTTAGGTGTCGGCGATGTTAGGGAGGGCAGATTAGGGGTTAATACTATTTATTATAGGGTTAGTGAGGCGGATTAGGGGTTAATAACTTTATTATAGTAGCGCTCAGGTCCGGTCGGCAGATTAGGGGTTAATAAGTGTAGGCAGGTGGAGGCGACGTTGAGAGGGGCAGATTAGGGGTTAATAAATATAATATAGGGGTCGGCGGTGTTAGGGGCAGCAGATTAGGGGTACATAAGGATAACGTAGGTGGCGGCGCTTTGCGGTCGGCAGATTAGGGGTTAATAAGTGTAGGCAGGTGGAGGCGACGTTGTGGGGGGCAGGTTAGGGGTTAATAAATATAATACAGGGGTCGGCGGTGTTAGGGGCAGCAGATTAGGGGTACATAAGTATAACGTAGGTGGCGGTCGGCAGATTAGGCGTTAAAAAATTTTTTTCGAGTGTCGGCGATGTGGGGGGACCTCGGTTTAGGGGTACATAGGTAGTTTATGGGTGTTAGTGTACTTTAGAGCACAGTAGTTAAGAGCTTTATAAACCGGCGTTAGCCCAGAAAGCTCTTAACTACTGACTTTTTTCCTGCGGCTGGAGTTTTGTCGTTAGATGTCTAACGCTCACTTCAGACACGACTCTAAATACCGGAGTTATAAAAATCCCATTGAAAAGATAGGATACGCAATTTACGTAAGGGGATCTGCGGTATGGAAAAGTCGCGGCTGGAAAGTGAGCGTTAGACCCTATTTTGAGTGACTGCAAATACCGGCGGTAGCCTAAAACGAGCGTTAGGAGCCTCTAACGCTGGTTTTCACGGCTACCGCCAAACTCCAAATCTAGGCCTAAGACTTTGCTCTCTACTTTATTTTTCCGTATTTTTCTCAACACCCTAAATTATGTGTGGTTAATTGTTTAATAATTTATTAATCTAAAACGTTTCCTTTTTTAGATCTTCTTGTACTTATTAATAAATGTTATCTTTTATTCCTCCTCATATACCTATCACTTCTAATAATATCGCTATATAGGTAAAGTGGATGAAGGGAGATAGCGTGGGTCACAATGTTTCTGCTCATTTTGAAAGAGGCTGCTCTGCAACTTCCAAAGTTTTTATTGAATCAGCCTCTTCACTGGACATTATGAACACAGCAGACTGATCATCTGATTCCATTTTTAGACAATTTTATTTTAAACCTATTACTCATGCTGCTTCCTCTTTACTCCAGTAATTCACTCTAAACTAGCAAAATATATGTCTGATATTTCGCAATAAAATTTAGATTATCCTAGCTTTATGTAGGTACAATCTAGATGTTATTGAAGGGACAGTATACACCAAATTTCACATAACTGCATGTAATAGACACTACTATAAAGAAGAATATGCACAGATACTGATCTAAAAATTCAGTATAAAACATATTAAAAACTTTCTTAGAAGCCCCCAGTTTAGCACTGTTGATGAGGTTAGGCTGGGATACCCAGTGAAAGGGGCTGGGGAAAAAAGGAACAGCAAATACTCCACCCCTTTCCCTGCATATGAAAAAACAGATTATAAAAACAGGCACAATCAGTAGTCTGTAGACATCAGTATGCATCTAAAACTTTGGGGCTTGGCTAGGAGTCTTAAAATCAGCACAGTGTTATTAAAAAATAAACAAAACTATACATTTTTACAGAAACAACCCCAGATGGGCTATATAAATGGATTGCCTACAAAACATTTATGCAAAGAAAAAGCTAGTGTACAATTTCCCTTTGCACAGAGACAAATATTTTCCCTCCATATCTGTCTTTCCCATTCCTGTTTTAATTATATTTTCTGTTTGATCAATTTATTCATTTTTGTTGAATTCCTAACATCATCATTATCAGCAGTCCAAGTCTGTTTTTCATATATCATCGCTTTCTTCACCTGATTTGAACAGCCAATAGAATTTAAGCAGCTCTCATCCTATTGGCTGATTTGAATATTTCAGCCAATAGGAATGCAACGGTACCCCAATATAAAAGGGGTACCTTGCATTGCAGCTTGAGTGTGCGACGGACGATTGCATGATGAGGAGGATCCATGTCACTGAAGACCGCTGCGGCTGAAGAGGGCCAGCGCTCCAGATGTGGACCAGTGCTTCGGATCCGGACATCGCTGAAGAACGCTCTGCACCTCCGGGAAGAAGATAGAAGATGGTGCTGCCCTGGAAGAAGATCTTCACCACCTGGATGAAAACTTTGCTCCTCCTGGACTTCCGGATTTCAGGAATGGTGAGTAGATTTTCTGGGGTTAGTGTTAGTTGTTTTTTTGGGGGTTTTTTGGGTGGGGGTTTTTTTTTAGATTAGGGCATTTTTTATTTTAATGGGCAAAATAGAGCTGATTGCCCTTTTAAGGGCAATGCCCATACAAATGCCCCTTTAGGGGCAATGGGTATCTTAGGTTTAGTTTTTTTTTAGACTTAGGTTTTTTTATTTTGGGGGGTTGGTTGGGTTGGGGGGTTTACTTTTAGGGGGGACTTATCATTTTTGTAGGTAAAAGAGCTGTTTAACTTAGGGCAATGCCCTACAACAGGCCCTTTTAAGGGCTATTTGTAGTTTGTTGATAGATTAGGGGGTGTTTTTATTTTGGGGTGGCGTTTTTGTTTTTATAGGGCTATTAGATTAGGTTTAATTTTTATTATTTTGGATAATTTCGCTTATTATTTTTTGTAATCTTAGATTTTTTTTAATTTTTCCTAATGTTAGTGGGGGTTTTTTTTTTGTAATGTTAGATTATTTTTTATTATCTTAATTTTAGTGGGAGTTTTTTTTTGTAATGTTAGTTTTTTTTAAATCTTTTCATAGTGTTAGGATTTTTTAATATTGTAATTTAGTTTTCTTTCTTTTTAGTTTATTTAATTTTTTAAAAATATTAATGTTAGGTTATATTTTTTTTCACAGGAAAGTTTTTATTTATTTTAAGATTGTAAGTTTAATTTAAAGTTAGGGGGGTTTTAGGTTTAATTTAGTGTTTTGCGATGTGGTGGTTAATAGATTTAGTTTAGTGTTGTCGATGTGGGGGCCGGTGGTTTAGGGGTTAATAACTTTATTTTATTAGTAGCGAAGTGGGGGGGGGGCACTGGTTTAGGAGTTAATATGTTTATTTAGTGTCGACGATGTCAGAGGGCGGCGGTTTATGGGTTAATAACTTTAATTAGTGTTGACGATGTTGGGGGGTGGTGGATTAGGGGTATTTAGACTAGGGGTTTATGTTAGGGTGTTAGATTTATATATAACTTTATTTTCCCCATAGACATTAATAGGGTTGCGTTACAGCGATCACCATTCCGTGATTTTTTTTCCTAACACTTTCTCTCCATTGATGTCTATGGGGGAAAACATGCACTAGCACGTCAAGTCAGGACTTGGATTTTGTACGGTATGGATCTTAACGCACCATATTGCACAAAAAAACATAATTTATGTAAGAACTTACCTGATAAAGTCATTTCTTTCATATTGGCAAGAGTCCATGAGCTAATGGCGTATGGGATATACAATCCTACCAGGAGGGGCAAAGTTTCCCAAACCTCAAAATGCCTATAAATACACCCCTCACCACACCCACAATTCAGTTTAACGAATAGACAAGTAGTGGGGTGATAGAAAAAGGAGTAAAAAGCATCAAAAAAGGAACTGGAAATATAATTGTGCTTTATAAAAAAAAACATAACCACCATAAAAAGGGTGGGTCTCATGGACTCTTGCCAATATGAAAGAAATTAATTTATCAGGTAAGTTCTTACATAAATTATGTTTTCTTTCATGTAATTGGCAAGAGTCCATTAGATAGTGAGGTATGGGATAGTAATACCCAAGATGTGGTACTCCACAGAAGAGTCAATAGAGAGGGAGGGATAAAAATAAAAACAGCCATTTTCCACTGAAAAAATTAAATCCACATCCAAAAAAATAAGTTTTTCTCATAATTGAAAAGAAAAAAAACTTAAAATATAAGCAGAGGAATCAAATTGAAACAGCTGCATGAAGAAATTTTCTACCAAAAACTGCTTCCGAAGAGGCAAAAACATCAAAACAGTAGAATTTAGTAAATGTATGCAAAAAAGACCAAGTTGCTGCTTTGCAAATCTGATCAACTGAAGCTTCATTCTTAAAAGCCCACAAAGTGGAGACTGATCTAGTAGAATGAGCTGTGATTCTCTGAGGTGGAGCCTGACCCGACTCCAAATAAGCCTGATGAATCAAAAGCTTTAACCAAGATGCCAAGGAAATGGCAGAGACTTTCTGACCTTTCCTAGAACCAGGAAAGATAACAAATAGACTAGAAGTCTTCCTGAAATCTTTAGTAGCTTCAACATAATATTTCAAAGCTCTTACAACATCCAGAGAATGTAAGGATCTCTCCAAAGAATTTTTCGGATTAGGACACAAAGAGGGAACAACAATTTCCCTATTAATGTTGTTAGAATTCACAATTTTAGGTAAAAATGTAAATGAACTCCGCAAAACTGCCTTATCCTCATGGAAAATCAGAAATGGAGTCTCACAAGAAAGAGCAGATAATTCGGAAACTCTTCTAGCAGAAGAGATAGTCAAAAGGAACAACACTTTCCAAGAAAGTAGTTTAATGTCCAAAGAATGCATAGGCTCAAAAGGAGGAGCCTGTAAAGCCTTCAAAACCAAATTAAGACTCCAAGGAGGAGAGATTGATTTAATGACAGACTTGATATGGACCAAAGCCTGTACAAAACAGTGAATATCAGGAAGCTTAACAATCTTTCTGTGAAATAAAACAGAAAGAGCAGAGATTTGTCCCTTCAAGGAACTTGCAGACAAGCCTTTTTCCAAACCATCCTGAAGAAACTGCTAAATTCTAGGAATTCTAAAAGAATGCCAAGACAATTTATGAGAAGAACACCATGAAATATAAGTCTTCCAAACTCGATAATAAATCTTCCTAGAAACAGATTTACGAGTCTGTAACATAGTATCAATCACTGAGTCAGAGAAACCTCTATGACTAAGCACTAAGCGTTCGATTTCCATACCTTTAAATTTAATGATTTGAGATCCTGATGGAAAAACGGTCCTTGAGACAGAAGGTCTGATCATAAAGGAAGTGGCCAAGGTTGGCAACTGGACATCCGGACAAGATCCTCATACCAGAACCTGTGAGGCCCTGCTGGTGCTACCAGAAACACAAATGAGTGTTCCATGATGATCTTGGAGATCACTCTTGGAAGAAGAACTAGAGGTGGGAAGATATAAGCAGGTTGGTAAAACCAAGGAACTGCTAACGTATCCACCAACTGCGCCTGAGGATCCTTGAACCTGGACAAGTACCTGGGAAGTTTCTTGTTTAGATGAGAAGCCATCAGATCTATTTCTGGAAGACCCTACATATGAAAAAACATATCTGGATGGAGAGACCACTCCCCCGGATGTAAAGTCTGACAGCTGAGAAAATCCGCTTCCCAATTGCCTACACCTGGGATATATACTGCAGAAATTAGACAATAGCTGGATTCCACCCAAGAAAGTATCTAAGATACTTCTTTCATAGCTAGGAGACTGTGAGTCCCACCCTGATGATTGACATAGGCCACAGTTGTGATATTGTCTGTCTGAAAACAAATGAATGGTTCTCTCTTCAACAGAGGGCAAACCTGAAAAGCCCTAAAATATCACAGAGTTCTAAAATATTGATTGGTAACCTTGCCTCTTGAGATTTCCAAACCCCTTGTACTGTCAGAGATCCCCAGACAGCTCCCCAACCTGAAAGACTTGCATCTGTTGTGATTACAGTCCAGGTTGGACGAACAAAAGGAGCCCCTTGAACTATAATATAGTGATCTAACCACCAAGTTAGAGAGAGAGAACATTGGGATTAAAGGATATTAATTGTGATATCCTTGTATAATCCCTGCACCATTGATTCAGCATACAAAGCTGAAGAGGTCTCATATGAAAATGAGCAAAGGGGATCACGTCCGATGCTGCAGTCACGAGACCTAAAACTTCCATGCACATAGCCACTGAAGGGAATGATTGAGACTGAAGGTTTCGACAAGCTGAAACCATTTTCATTCATCTCTTGTCTGTTAGAGACAGAGTCTGGAAACCTAAAAAGGTGACACTTGTCTGAGGAATCAAGGAACTTTTCTGTAAATTGATCCTCCAACCATATCTTTGAAGAAACAACACTAGTTGATTTGTGTAAGATTCGTCAGAATCTAAAGACTGAGCTAGTACCATGACATCGTCCAAATAAGGAAACACTGCAATACCCTGTTCTCTGATTACAGAGAGTAGGGCACCGAGAACCTTCGAAAAAATTCTTGGAGCTGTCGCTAGGCCAAATGGAAGATCGACAAATTGGTAATGCTTGTCTTGAAAAGAGAATATCAGAAATCGATCGTGGTCTGGATGAATCGGAATATGAAGATATTCATCCTGTAAGTCTATTGTGGACATATAATGACCTTGCTGAACAAAAGGCAGAATAGTCCTTATAGTCACCATTTTGAAAGTTGGCACTCTTACAAAAAGATTCAAAATGTTCAGATCCAGAACTAGCCTGAATGAATTTTCTTTCTTTGGGACAATCAAGAGATATGAATAAAACCCCAGACCCTGTTCCTGAAATGGAATTGGTATGATTACCCCTGAAAGCTCTAGATCTAACACACTTCAGAAAAGTCTGAGCCTTCACTGGATTTGCTGGAACGTGTGAGAGAAAAAATCTTCTCACAGGAGGTCTTACTCTGAATCCTATTCGATACCCTTGAGAGACAATACTCTGAATCCACTGATTTTAGACAGAATCTGCCCAAATGTATTGGAAACATTTTAATCTGCTCCCCCGCCAGCTGAGCTGGAATGAGGGCCGCACCTTCATGCAGATTTGGGGGCTGGCTTTGGTTTCTTAAAAGGCTTGGATTTATTCCAACTTAAAGAAGGTTTCCAATTGGAACCAGATTCTTTGGGGGAAGGATTGGCTTTCTGTTCCTTATTCTGTCGAAAAGAACGAAAATGATTAGAAGCTTTCCATTTACCCTTAGATCTTTTATCCTGAGGCAAAAAACTCCCTTCCCTCCAGTGACATTTGAAATAATTGAATCCAACTGATAACCAAATAAATTGTTACCTTGGAAAGAAAGAGAAAGAGATAGTAATCTAGATGCTGACTCTAGTTACTAGGCTAGCTTTTGCCCTAAGGTTTTTGACTTTTTAGGAACGAATTTAATTTTATCAATAAATGATTTTAATATTTCATCTCCTAATAACATATGAGAGTGTTTCTTTAATATTTTCACAACCTCATTATACTGTTGGGAATAAGCTGTAGTGAACACTATAGCATCTTTGAAATTGGAATTTTGCTTCCTATTATCATTATGTGTTGTTAAAGATACATTGTATGATTTAATGTCCTTGCAACATTTTTCTAGGCTATTGGCATTATACCCTCTGCATTTGAGCCTATTTTTTTAATTCCAAGGACTGAGATACATAAATTTCATCCGATTTCGTATTTCTACGAATTCTGATGAATTGTCCGCGAGGTATAGCCTTGACAACATGTTTAGGGTGTTGAGAAGAAGCGTGTAATATCGTATTGTAAATAGGCTCATATGCAGAGGGTATAATGCCAATAGCCTAGAAAATTTTTGCAAGGACATTAAATCATACAATGTATCTTTAACAACACATAATGATAATAGGAAGCAAAATTCCAATTTCAAAGATGCTATAGTGTTCACTACAGCTTATTCCCAACAGTATAATGAGGTTGTGAAAATATTAAAGAAACACTCTCATATGTTATTAGGAGATGAAATATTAAAGCCATTTATCGATAAAATTAAATTTGTTCCTAAAAAGTCAAAAACCTTAGGGCAAAAGCTGTCCCCTAGCCTAGTAACTAAAGTTAATACCTCTCTTAATAATAAACAAAACTGGTTATATAAAACGGGTAATTTCAAATGTGGCAAAAGAAATTGTCTCATGTGTGCTCATATACAAGAATGCAATTATTTTTCAAGTAGCTGTACAGGTAATGGTTACACTATAGATTTTTATGCAAATTGTGGAACCACTTTTGGGGTCTGTTTGCTTACTTGTAATTTATGCCAACTGCAGTATACAGGTCAAACCTCTAGGGCAGTGCTTTCCAAACTGTGTGTCGTGACACATTAGCGTGTCGGTGGCAGTGTGTAGCTGTGTCCCTGCTTCAGTACAAATTTTTTTTTAATTTAAAATTATTTTTACCTTTTTTTTTTTGGTTTCCGACTTTCTGCCTGCCTACTACGCATATCACGTGGTTGACACGTGATTAATACCTAGTGGGTCACAGATCATCTTAACCTATTGGCGCAGCTTAGCGGGAACTGAAACTATTCCCATTGACATCACATTGGCTCCTGACTGCACATATAGTCTTCTCAATTGTCTCGTGGCTGCATATCTAGTCAGTGAGTGGGATAGTAGTGTGTTTGCAGAGTGGGCAGTAGTCAGTCGGACTTGCAGAGCTCTGAGGGCAGCAGCTTAAATGCTAAGCTGAAGTCAGAAGTCAAAGTGTTTTTATTTTGCAGCTAGCTCCCAGTAGTGCATTGCTGCTCCTGCTCTTGATATATGGATAGGAAGTGGAAGCTTAAAAATGCGAGTATCTTTATCTAATATTCCACCAAATATTCAGAAACTGTGTTCATCCCATCAACCTCATACATCCCATTAAAATAGTAAGTAGCTATTGGTGTTATTAAACTTTTTGTAATTCTTGCACATACAGTACTGTTACTAGTAAATATATTTTGTTATTATATAATTTATGTATGTGTCCGAATGTCTTAAAACAAGTTAGTTTAACCTCCTGTTTGCTAGTGCAACTGAATTACTGTGTCGCAAAATGATGTAGGTCTAAAAAGTGTGTCCCCAACATGAAAAGTTTGGAAAGCTCTGCTCTAGGGAGATCAGAAAAAGGTTTAATGAACACACTAGGGATGTTAAGAATTTTAATAAAGATTCGGCAGTTGCTAACCACTTTAATGGATACCATTTTGCCAATGTTGCAAACATGAATATTAAACTAATAGATACAGTCCCCACCTCCATCAGAGGTTTTAAATTTAAAAAATAACTTTTCTGGATAATAAAATTACAAACACGTTGCCCATCTGGTATGAACCGTGAATGTGACATTAATTTTTTCATTGATACTTAATGTAGTATTCGGTTTTTCTAGGTCAAATTGCCTTTATCTGTTTTCTCACTGTGACATAAACATTTAGGTGTTTACACTCTTTCTTTCTTGGTGTTCTCAACAATATTCTCACTTTTATTGTGGTAGAAAGCTTCACATAGTATTTTGTTTTTAACATGTAATTGTGTTTGTGATTTAGGGTCTTTTCTTTTAGAGGCTTAGCTAATAAGCAGCAGCTGTTTTATGCTAATGAATAATGCAATGTTTAAACCAATCAAATGTTAGCTTGCCCTACTTATAGAATTTACCTATCACTCTCTGTATGTCTATGAATAAGCGCCATCAGGGGGCGCGAAACTAGTCAGACAATTTTTGTCAGTTTGTCCTCCTGCTTTGTGTGACTTTTGTGTCTACAGCGTTTGTTGCTGTCACTTTATTTTTTAATCTTTTTCCTATTAAAGTTTTACTTTTATACGGATGCTTGTCAGTAGTGCCTGCTCTCCTGTTCTTATTGGTTTATTAGTTTTAGTATCAAGAGGACTAGATTCCTCAATATCCAAAGTAATCAACACCTCTTTTAACAAGGAACATATATACTCCATCTTAAAGAGATAAGTAGATTTGTCAGAGTCAATATATGAGGTAGGATCTTCTGAATCAGATAGATCCTCATCAGAGGAGGATAATTCAGTATGTTATCGGTCATTTGAAAATTCATCAACTTTATGAGAAGTTTTAAAAGACCTTTTACGTTTATTCAGAATTATTCTGAATTGCATCAGAAATAAAATATTTTATATTCACAGGGATATCATGTATATTAGATGTTGAAGGAACAACAGGCATTGTACTAGTACTGATGGATACATTCTCTGCATGGAAAAGCTTATCATGACAACTGTTACATACTACAGCCGGAGATATAATCTTCGCTAACTTACAACAGATACACTTAGATTTGGTAGAACTGTTATCAGGCAGCAGGGTTCTAGCAATTGTTTCTGAGACAGGATCAGATTGAGACATCTTGCAAATGTAAGAGAAAAAACAACATATAAAGGAAAATGATCAATTTCCTTTGCGTCACCGAACGTACCTTTGCACCAAAAAAATTATTGCGCCAAAAATGATGCAATAAATATCAGCATTTTGCAAGCCTAATTTTGGCCGCAAAATTTAATTAAAAAAAACAGTCATTTTGAAGAAAAGAATATACTCCAGGTAAGAACTTCCTAAATATGTTTTTCCCAATGTTGAAACTGATAGTCTGCAAAATGAAATATACATAAACCTGACTCATGGCAAATATAAGTACAATACATATATTTAAAACTTTATATTAATACATAAAGTGCCAAACCATAGCTGAGAGTGTCTTAAGTAATGAAAACATATATGCCGAAAGACACCCATCCAAATATAGCAGATAGCCAAACCTGAAAAAGTATCAGTAGAGGTAATGGAATATCGTCGATCTGAAAAGGGAGGTAGGAGATGAATCTCTATGACCGATAACAGAGAACCTATGAAAAGATTTCCCGTGAGGAAAACCATAGAATCAATAGGTGATACTCCCTTCACATCCCTCTGACAAACACTGTACTCTGAGAGTTATCAGGCTTCAAAATGCTGAGAAGCGCATATCACAGAAGAAAATCAAGCACAAACTTACTTCACCACCTCCATAGGGAGGCAAAGTTTGTAAAACTGATTTGTGGGTGTGGTGAGGGGTGCATTTATAGGCATTTTGAGGTTTGGGAGACTTTACCTCTCCTGGAAGGATTGTATATCCCATACGTCACTAGCTCATGGACTTTTGCCAATTACATGAAAGAAAAGAAGGTTTTTCAGTAACGTGTAATGGCAGCGCTATGGAAAGTGAGATACCGTTAATTTTGTTGCGTTTTTAGCGCATTTTTTAGAGCACAACTTGTAATCTTGGTGAAAGTCATGTGCCAGATAGTCTATTAGTAAGGTCATTAATCGAGCAATAAACATCTCCCTTAACAGTTTAACAATATTGCACTAATAATATGTCCATCATGTAATAATGTCTATGGCTTAAGAAGGCATCACAAATGGACTCTCTTACTTAATTTGACTGTTCAAAGCACATTTCTACATTGAAAATCACTATTTAAAAAAATATTTTTTTATAGTTCTGAGACTTTATGTTAATCCTAATCCAGACACGTGCTATATAAGTATGAACAATTTCCAGAATCACTTGACCAATGAAACCAAATCTGATGATTAATGTCAAAGCTAGAACTTTTTAGATAATAAAGATTAAGAGGGAGAATTGTCATAAAATTGTGATCAATTTTCTGATTAAACAAGATAAATTCTACTGACCGTAGACCTTATTTACAAAAGTCAACAGTTAACTCACTATTATTTAACTTGAAAAGGCTATAGACAGTAGGGCAAAATGGAAGCTTCAAAAATCATACAAGTTTAAAGGGACAGTTCACTGTAAAATTGTTTTTCCCTGAATGTGTTCCCCATTACTTGTTATACCAGCTGCATTATATAAAATGTATGAGAAATTGCTTATTTATGCTTCTATTAGCAAAATAAATAGCTGGATTTGCTCTTTGAAACCACAGCCCATCAAAATAGACTAAGCTTGCAGTGTAATAAGATCTCGTTATCTTATCACTCAAATGCTTACTTTCCTAATCTCTGTACAATACTTATAAACAACTGAAAATGAACATTTTAGAGCTTTATATCTTCTACCTCCCAGTGTGAGTGTAATTTCTTCTGCTGTTTGTGTTTACATAGGCCTAGATTTATATAGAGGCTAGATAGAGGCTCCTAACGCTGGTTTTAGGCTACCGATCAGCCAATCAGATTGAGCTCGCATTCTATTGGCTGTTCTGATCAGCCAATAGAATGCAAGCTCAATCTGATTGGCTGATTGGATCAGCCAATCGGATTGAACTTGATTCTGATTGGCTGATTCCATCAGCCAATCAGAATATTCCTACCTTAATTCCGATTGGCTGATAGAATCGTATCAGCCAATCGGAATTCGAGGGACGCCATCTTGGATGACGTCATTTAAAGGAACCGTCATTCGTCGTTCAGTCGTCGGCCAGGATGGATGTTCCGCGGTGGAGGTCTTCAGGATGCTGCCGCTTCGCTCCGGATGGATGCCGCTTGGATGAAGACTTCAATCGGATGGAAGACCTCTTCTGGCCCGCTTGGATGAAGACTTCAGCCGGATCATGGACCTCTTCAGCCCCCCGCTTGGGCTTGGATCAGGACATCGGAGAAGCTCTTCTGGACCGATCGGTGAACCTGGTATGGTGAAGACAAGGTAGGATGATCTTCAGGGGCTTAGTGTTAGGTTTATTTAAGGGGGGTTTGGGTTAGATTAGGGGTATGTGGGTGGTGGGTTGTAATGTTGGGGGGGGGTATTGTATGTTTTTTTTTACAGGCAAAAGAGCTGAATTTCTTGGGGCATGCCCCGCAAAGGGCCCTGTTCAGGGCTGGTAAGGTAAAAGAGCTTTGAACTTTAGTAATTTAGAATAGGGTAGGGCATTTTTTTATTTTGGGGGGCTTTGTTATTTTATTAGGGGGCTTAGAGTAGGTGTAATTAGTTTAAAATTGTAATATTTTTCTTATGTTTGTAAATATTTTTTTATTTTTTGTAACAGTTCTTTTTTATTTTTTGTACTTTAGCTAGTTTATTTAATTGTAGTTATTTGTAGCAATTGTATTTAATTAATTTATTGATAGTGTAGTGTTAGGTTAATTGTAGGTAATTGTAGGTAGTTTATTTAATTAATTTATTGATAGTATAGTGTTAGGTTTATTTGTAACTTAGGTTAGGATTTCTTTTACAGGTAAATTTGTAATTATTTTAACTATTTTAGCTATTAAATAGTTCTTAACTATTTAATAGCTATTGTACCTGGTTAAAATAAATACAAAGTTACCTGTAAAATAAATATAAATCCTAAAATAGCTATAATATAATTATAATTTATATTGTAGCTATATTAGGATTTATTTTACAGGTAAGTATTTAGCTTTAAATTGGAATAATTTATTTAATAAGAGTTAATTAATTTCGTTAGATTTAAATTATATTTAACTTAGGGGGGTGTTAGTATTAGGGTTAGACTTAGCTTTAGGGGTTAATACATTTATTAGAATAGCGGCGAGATTCGGTCGGCAGATTAGGGGTTAATAATTGAAGTTAGGTGTCGGCGATGTTAGGGAGGGCAGATTAGGGGTTAATAAATATAATATAGGGGTCGGCGGTGTTAGGGGCAGCAGATTAGGGGTACATAGGGATAATGTAAGTAGCGGCGGTTTACGGAGCGGCAGATTAGGGGTTAATAATAATATGCAGGGGTCAGCGATAGCGGGGGCGGCAGATTAGGGGTTAATAAGTGTAAGGTTAGGGGTGTTTAGACTCGGGGTACATGTTAGAGTGTTAAGTGCAGACGTAGGAAGGGTTACCGCATAGCAAACAATGGGGCTGCGTTAGGAGCTGAACGCGGCTTTTTTGCAGGTGTTTGGTTTTTTTTCAGCTCAAACAGCCCCATTGTTTCCCATGGGGGAATTGTGCACGAGCACGTTTTTGAGGCTGGCCGCGTCCGTAAGCAACTCTGGTATCGAGAGTTGAAGCTGCGTTAAAAATGCTCTACGCTCCTTTTTTGGAGCCTAACGCAGCCTTTATGTGGACTCTCGATACCAGAGTTATTTTTATGGTGCGGCCAGAAAAAAGCCGGCGTTAGTTTTTCGGGTCTTTACCGACAAAACTCCAAATCTAGGCCATAGTTTCTCAATAGTATATACCTAGGTATATAAACTTTCAGTATAGATAGGGATGCTGCAGGCTAAATCAGCTATTTAAAATGCCAATATAAAGGCTAAGAAGCTATTTGTAAACATATTAATACACTCCAGCAGGTAAAATGGATCATTGGGAACAAATTAAAGGAGAGAATGTTTTTGGGTAAACTGACCCTTTAATGTTAATTGAACATCTATAAAATTCTGGCAGCATAAAAACAACAGAAACTGTATATCAGTTGTGTGCCAAACAGTACTTCCTCAAAAATAAACATAATGCTCAGATGTTCATTGTAAAGACACCAATGCCTAATTTGATAATGAAATCATCATCATGCTTAACTAATTGAGGCCCATTTATCAAGCTCCGTATGGAACTTGAGGGCCTGTGTTTCTGGCGAGTCTTCAGACTCGCCAGAAACACAAGTTATGGAGCAGCGGTCTTTCTGACGAGTCTGCAGGGGGTGGCGTTGCACCAGCTGCGCTTGTGAGCTGCTGGTGCAATGCTGAATACGGAGAACGTATTGCTCTCGGCATTCAGCGAGGTCTTGCGGACCTGATCCGCACTGTCAGATCAGGACCGCAAGACCTTTAATAAATTGGTCTCATTGTTTCCAAAATCTCCAAATTCATTACTAGTGAAACAGCCTATAAGGGAAAAACAGAAGAAACATTAAGAAAAATATATAAACATGTAAAAATAACACACAAATATAATCATATATGCATACAAAAGATAGAAACAGAATCAAAATCATATGTGATTTATAAATAGTAAAATCAACACTGGATACATATTGATTCTAGCAGCCCTATGAAATATGAAACTCAAAAATTAAACAACATTATTTTTTTATTTTATTTTGTTATTATTCTTTTTATTTATTTTTTATATTCTTTTATTCAGGTTGTGCAAATACAAAAAGGAAAAATACAGCATACAACGAATGCCATGTAACATCAATAACATCCATTCAGTTAAAAAAGCTTGGTAAAGAAAATAAGGATGGTTGACAGAAAAAAAAGAGATAAAAAAGTGGGCTATTGAAACCTCTTTTTATATTCATTGCTCAATTGAGTGACTATTTAGCCGGCCACTTGTGGACCAAGTGATTAAGGAGAAGAAAGGAGTATGATAGTCACACTAGGGACCCAATTAAGTATTAATGACATTGCATAAATGTAAAAATATCAAAATACATGCCATAGTAAAGCAAGCGCATAGTGGAATATAAACTTATATTTTGTTTTGATTAGATTTTCAGTGGATAAACACCGTTTATGATCTATATTGAGGGGGGGGGGGCGGATTGATAAACGAGTGCTGCGGGTGGTAACCTGGCTATACACATTAGAAACATATTCAATAATGAAGCCAACTAGAAGGCTATACTAATACACCAATAATAAGTAAAGTAATACATAATACGTAGAAAGACGACACAGATAAATAATTAGAACCGTCAAGTATCTTCTATAATGAGCGTGGATAAGGTCTTATGATGTTAAGTATGGTTGAGTCAAAAACAGGTTGAGTACATTCCAAAATAAACAGATATTTCTCTTGTCAGTTATGCCTAGCATATAAGGACAAATAGTATCTGCGCCCCGGCCACTGGCAGAGACACTACGACATCCCTCTCAGGGATAGCATCTGTCACGTCGCGACCTGTATGCTCATTGCCTAGGGGGGAGTCGGCTCCTCTCTGCCTGCGTGCCGCACGCTTTCTCCCTAAGAAGACGGTTAGGATCTCCTGTGGCACGAATCCTGCGCCTATGTAAGTAACTCAGTCATACCTATCACTGCCCAAGTATAGGTGTTACTTACTGTTCTCCTGGGTTGTGCTTATTTGTATACTGGACTGTTATATTGTTGCTGAATCTTGCTTGTCTGACCACTCTGCCTGTTTAACCCTTAAACTGCTGGATTGATATACTGATGCTGAACCTTGCTTGTCTGACCACTCTGCCTGTTTAACCCTTAACTGCTGGATTGATTTACTGTTGCCAAACCCTGCCTGCCTGACCATCATAGTGGTTTACCTCTGGACTACCTTACTGTTTCTGATCCCTGCCTGCCTGACCATCCTAGTGGTTTACCTCAGGACTGCCTTACTGTTGCCAATCCCTGCCTGCCTGACCATCCTAGTGGTTTACCCCTGAACTACCTTTATCTGGTTTCCTGTCTGTTTCCGCCAAGGACTGTCCTGCCTGTGGTAAGTGCCACTTATCTAATCTTGCAAACCTTCTCTGCTCTGGGATATTCCCTATCATTGTGGCTCAACGCCGGGATAACAAGATTACTGTCCGAGTTCAGTCTGATAGAGGAGTATCCCACGAGCATTACAGCATCTTAATATTTGCTAAGACATATATAGGTATAACCCATCTCCAGTTCCGCTTATTAAATATAGCTCATAAAACCACAGAGTGATGTGCTATTGGAAATATCTAGGTGTATTAACAGACGGCTAGATTTAGAGTTTTGTCGGTAATGACCCGTGTATCTAACGCTGGCTTTTTTCTGGCCGCACCTTTAAAATAACTCTGGTATTGAGAGTCCACAGAATGGCTGCGTTAGGCTCCAAAAAGGGAGCGTAGAGCATATTTAACGCCACTGCAACTCTCGATACCAGAGTTGCTTACGGACGCGGCCAGCCTCAAAAACGTGCTCGTGCACGATTCCCCCATAGGAAACAATGGGGCTGTTTGAGCTGAAAAAAAACCTAACACCTGCAAAAAAAGCCGCGTTCAGCTCCTAACGCAGCCCCATTGTTTGCTATGGGGAAACACTTCCTACGTCTGCACCTAACACCCTAACATGTACCCCGAGTCTAAACACCCCTAACCTTACACTTATTAACCCCTATTCTGCCGCCCCCACTATCGCTGACCCCTGTATATTATTTTTAACCCCTAATCTGCCGCTCCGTAAACCGCCGCTACTTACATTATCCCTATGTACCCCTAATCTGCTGCCCCTAACACCGCCGACCCCTATATTATATTTATTAACCCCTAATCTGCCCCCCACAATGTCGCCGACACCTGCCTACACTTATTAACCCCTAATCTGCCGAGCGGACCGCACTGCTATTATTATATAAAGTTATTAACCCCTAATCCGCCTCACTAACCCTATAATAAATAGTATTAACCCCTAATCTGCCCTCCCTAACATCGCCGACACCTAACTTCAATTATTAACCCCTAATCTGCCGACTGGAGCTCACCGCTATTCTAATAAATGTATTAACCCCTAAAGCTAAGTCTAACCCTAACACTAACACCCCCCTAAATTAAATATAATTTTAATCTAACGAAATTAATTAACTCTTATTAAATAAATTATTTCTATTTAAAGCTAAATACTTACCTGTAAAATAAATCCTAATATAGCTACAATATAAATTATAATTATATTATAGCTATTTTAGGATTAATATTTATTTTACAGGTAACTTTGTATTTATTTTAACCAGGTACAATAGCTATTAAATAGTTAAGAACTATTTAATAGCTAAAATAGTTAAAATAATTACAAATTTACCTGTAAAATAAATCCTAACCTAAGTTACAATTAAACCTAACACTACACTATCAATAAATAAATTAAATAAAATACCTATAATTATCTACATTTAAACTTAACACTACACTATCAATAAATACATTAAATACAATTCCTACAAATAACTACAATGAAATAAACTAACTAAAGTACAAAAAATAAAAAAGAACTAAGTTACAAAAAATAAAAAAATATTTACAAACATTAGAAAAATATTACAACAATTTTAAACTAATTACACCTACTCTAAGCTCCCTAATAAAATAACAAAGCCCCCCAAAATAAAAAAAATGCCCTACCCTATTCTAAATTACTAAAGTTCAAAGCTCTTTTACCTTACCAGCCCTGAACAGGGCCCTTTGCGGGGCATGCCCCAAGAAGTTCAGCTCTTTTGCCTGTAAAAAAAAAACATACAATACCCCCCCCAACATTACAACCCACCACCCACATACCCCTAATCTAACCCAAACCCCCCTTAAATAAACCTAACACTAAGCCCCTGAAGATCTTCCTACCTTATCTTCACCATACCAGGTTCACTGATCGATCCAGAAGAGCTCCTCCGATGTCCTGATCCAAGCCCAAGCGGGGGGCTGAAGAGGTCCATGATCCGGCTGAAGTCATCATCCAAGCGGGACAGCCAATAGAATGCGAGCTCAATCTGATTGGCTGATTGAATCAGCCAATCAGATTGAACTTGATTCTGATTGGCTGATTCCATCAGCCAATCAGAATATTCCTACCTAAATTCCGATTGGCTGATAGAATCCTATCAGCCAATCGGAATTCGAGGGATGCCATCTTGGATGACGTCATTTAAAGGAACCGTCATTCAGCTAGTAGGCGTCGGGAGAAGAGGATGTTCCGCGTCGGATGGAAGATGATGGCTCCCGAAGAAAGAAGATTGAAGATGCCGTTGATAGAAGACTTCATCCGGATCATGGACCTCTTCAGCTCCCGCTTGGATGAAGACTTCAGCCGGATCATGGACCTCTTCAGCTCCCGCTTGGATGATGACTTCAGCCGGATCATGGACCTCTTCAGCCCCCCGCTTGGGCTTGGATCAGGACATTGGAGGAGCTCTTCTGGATCGATCGGTGAACCTGGTATGGTGAAGATAAGGTAGGAAGATCTTCAGGGGCTTAGTGTTAGGTTTATTTAAGGGGGGTTTGGGTTAGATTAGGGGTATGTGGGTGGTGGATTGTAATGTTGGGGGGGGTATTGTATGTTTTTTTTTACAGGCAAAAGAGCTGAACTTCTTGGGGCATGCCCCGTAAAGGGCCCTGTTCAGGGCTGGTAAGGTAAAAGAGCTTTGAACTTTAGTAATTTAGAATAGGGTAGGGCATTTTTTTATTTTGGGGGGCTTTGTTATTTTATTAGGGGGCTTAGAGTAGGTGTAATTAGTTTAAAATTGTTGTAATATTTTTCTAATGTTTGTAAATATTTTTTTATTTTTTGTAACTTAGTTCTTTTTTATTTTTTGTACTTTAGTTAGTTTATTTCATTGTAGTTATTTGTAGATATTGTATTTAATTTATTTATTGATAGTGTAGTGTTAGGTTTAATTGTAGGTAATTGTAGGTATTTTATTTAATTTATTTATTGATAGTGTAGTGTTAGGTTTAATTGTAACTTAGGTTAGGATTTATTTTACAGGTAATTTTGTAATTATTTTAACTAGGTAGCTATTAAATAGTTCTTAACTATTTAATAGCTATTGTACCTGGTTAAAATAAATACAAAGTTACCTGTAAAATAAATATAAATCCTAAAATAGCTATAATATAATTATAATTTATATTGTAGCTATATTAGGATTTATTTTACAGGTAAGTATTTAGCTTTAAATAGGAATAATTTATTTAATAAGAGTTAATTAATTTCGTTAGATTTAAATTATATTTAATTTAGGGGGGTGTTAGTGTTAGGGTTAGACTTAGCTTTAGGGGTTAATACATTTATTAGAATAGCGGTGAGCTCCGGTTGGCAGATTAGGGGTTAATGTTTGAAGTTAGGTGTCGGCGATGTTAGGGAGGGCAGATTAGGGGTTAATACTATTTATTATAGGGTTAGTGAGGCGGATTAGGGGTTAATAAGTGTAGGCAGGTGGAGGCGACATTGAGGGCGGCGGATTATGGGTTAATAAATATAATATAGGGGTTGGCGGTGTTAGGGGCAGCAGATTAGGGGTACATAGCTATAATGTAGGTGGCAGCGCTTTGCGGTCGGCAGATTAGGGGTTAATTATTGTAGGTAGCTGGCGGCGACGTTGTGGGGGGCAGGTTAGGGGTAAATAAATATAAAAAGGGTCGGCGGTGTTAGGGGCAGCAGATTAGGGGTACATAAGTATAACGTAGGTGGCGGTCGGCAGATTAGGGGTTAAAAAATGTAATCGAGTGGCGGCGATGTGGAGGGACCTCGGTTTAGGGGTACATAGGTAGTTTATGGGTGTTAGCGTACTTTAGAGCACAGTAGTTAAGAGCTTTATGAACTGGCGTTAGCCCAGAAAGCTCTTAACTACTGACTTTTTTCTGCGGCTGGAGTTTTGTCGTTAGATTTCTAACGCTCACTTCAGACACCACTCTAAATACCGGAGTTAGAAAGATCCCATTGAAAAGATAGGATGCGCAATTGACGTAAGGGGATCTGCGGTATGGAAAAGTCGCGGCTGAAAAGTGAATGACTCCAAATACCGGCGGTAGCCTAAAACCAGCGTTAGGAGCCTCTAACGCTGGTTTTCATGGCTACCGCCAAACTCCAAATCTAGGCCAAAATAATTAGGAGCAATTTGACTAAAGCTACCCTAACATGAACATTTTAGAGAATATACTGAGGTATTACCGATATATAAAACTAACCTTCAAAATATGAGCATCTGGTATTCTTAATATTGCCAAAATTAACTGTCTTCTAGGTTCTATGATGTGTAAGGCGGAATGACCTGGCTTAGATGATCATCAAACGGGTAGTAGGAATAGAGTACCATAGTTCGTAAAACCACATAATTTGCTAGAAAACATGATATGCCTTTGTCAGTTTAGTTATTAAACATATAGAAGGAATACTACCTACATATACTATAACATGCTGTAGAACTTCGTCTGTTAAAGGAGTACAGTGTGGGCTGCTATATCTCCTAAATGGATCCCATTTACACTCACATAGCGGTGTGACCCTAGTTATGTCTAAGTGACCCCATTGTGTCCTATCTAGCTTGCATTTCAGTGATATGTTAGGGCACTGAGTAAAATATGTAAAGGGTAGCAATCAGTCCGGAATAGCTATACCAACCACCCCGTGTAACCTCAAAATTACAGGATGTATAATCATATCATAGGTGTGTTTTTTTATTAGGCATTTGGCAGTAAAAAGCACTATTTAAATAAACACATATATATCATAGTAAGGAAAGATTGTTTTATTTACAGTGATAAGAGCAATTACAATAGTATGTGAACAAATAACTGGAATAGAATAACTCAGCATTTCAAAGATGGTGGAGAACAAAAATTAAGTCTAATTAAACAATTATGAGGAAACAAAAACATAGCAATTGGTAGAAAAAGTACTCCAATATATTGAGAGTTGAAGTCTCTCACTTGTGGTAATGAGTCCCACTACCTCATCCAATTCCAGCCATCTTGCGAGAGCATAAGTGAATGTATCCAACCCGCGGTTGGTGCAGCCATAATATCTGCCCACCTAAAAGGAGGGAACCGCCCATTGTCTACTTGGTAACTGCAACAAGAGATGCCTCACAACACAAAAGTAGAGCATCAGTGAGCAGCTCTGGATCATCATAAAAGCTGTTAGCGATGAGATCAAGTACCGGTGTTGGTATTCTTACTTGATCCGACCAAGGCTTTGCTAGTAAGTTCACTAATTTATTGCCTGTGGAGATTACCCTCAAAACTAGTGGAGGCCAAGCTTCCCGCTTCTGAGGGCCCACCGCATCCACTTTAACGGTAGTGGACTGTAGGGGACTGTGCTGCTAACAGTGATCTGTTGGTGCCGCCATATTGGGCTCAGGGCTCCGTTAATCCCCAGTGGGATGTGTCTGATACACAATATTTAGTAGCTTCTTCAGTCTCAAATGCTGTCGGTACAACATCCCGTCTCAAGTCTACAGCTGCTCTCAGCGCCTCAGTAAGTGCGTGTTGATGGGCATCCAAAGAAAGTAGTAAGTTGTGCAACAGATATAATTTACCTCTCCATAGTGTAGCTTAAGGCTGAGTTGATGTATAAAAAGATGTACCTCTGATAGCAGCGACAGTGCGTAGGTGTTCTCTAAGATGGCGGCCTACTCCATGCAGCAAACACAGCAGGCCAAAAGATCTTTGTGCCGTTATGGCAGCTAACACTTCGTTTCAGTGGCCTAAAATGTTTGCCCTGTATTCTAGGACTTAATGAATAGGAACATTAAAGTATAAGATTCCTCAACTTGCTTAATATGATTATTTATTCGATCAAACAGCAGGAGCTCTGGAAAGATGCGTCTTACTGCTTCAGCTGCTGGCTCCGCCCCCTAAACAACATTATTTTAATGTTTATAACTTCAACAATATAATTGTTAATGTAATTTGTAAACCATGCACATCTGAATTATTTGCAAAATACTATCATGCTCGAAGAATAAAATTACCTTTGTGGATACAGGGATGCAACAAAATGACTAGCAGCACCAATCACCAGTATATGTATAAATAAATATATAATGTCACATCCCATTCCCTGGGTTCACAGGTATTATAAAAAAGACCCAAAATGCCTTATACTTCCTCAAGCTTTTAGCTAAATCTCCTCTTCCTTATGATATCCACATGAAGAGTGGACATAAAAGACATAAAATTACTTTAAGAAAACCAGTTAACCAATACAGTATTAGAGCAGTGCCGTTTTTGTGATCACACTTCAATATTTGATAGGCTGCCAAAAGCCATATTTCATATTTATCTACTTCACTTCAGATTGTGTTGTTGTTACTTGTTTTGTACGTGGGAGACCATCCCAAACTGTGTGGTGTTCTGAGAAGTCATAGTTTTCTATACCTTAAAATGCTCAAGGATAGATAACTGGAATAGTGTTTTTCTTTATTTAATGGTTTTTCTTTATTTATTCTACACATACAAATGCCCAAAAATGGTCCATATTATGGGTGAAGTGCAAATTAAGGCTTCTTCTTGAGCATTAAATGCGCTAGAAGTAAGCTTTTTGCTCTCATCGGGTTGCACTCATATTTTGAGTTGAAAGTAAACTGTTCTTGCTCTCGCTGTAACCTGACAAGCGCAAAAAGCCAAACTTAGAATATTGCGTGTGCAAAAAAAAGTGGGAAAAACACCCTACTCTCGCGCAAAACCGATGACATATTCTCATTTGCGCTAATCCAACATAAAAATATGAATATTTCACATTCCAATGTTCTTCACATAGAAGAATTTGTTGTATTTATTTATAAATAAATGTTTCTACACATATCTGATGGTATTTTGGTTATATATATATATATATATATATATATATATATATATATATATATATATATATATATATATATATATATATATATATATATATATATATATATATAAAATGATATAATTAAATATAGTATAAATTAAAAGAGAGAAGCGCTCAACCTGGGAACAAACAATAGCATAATAGCTTGTTCAATGGCTAGTTACCACCCAAGAAGCAGCCTCTTTTTACTCAACATGTGCCTTTCACAGAGAAGAACTTTTCTGTAGCATATCAGTCTGATCCTGACTTAAAGGGACAGTCTAGTATAAATTAAAGTTTCATTATTCAGATAGGACTTTTAATTTTAATCAACTTTCCAATTTACTTTTATCATCAAATTTACTTTTATCATCAAATTTGCTTATAGATAACACTGTATTCAGGCACAGGGGGTTATTTAAGAGTTATCACAACACAATGCTAAATTTAAGACAATAGATAATAAACAGTCACAGTCATGTGATCAGGGGACTTGAAGAAGGTTCATAGCTGCAAGGTAATCACAGAGGTAAAAAGTATATTAATATAACTGTGTTGGTTAGGCAAAACTGGGGAATGGGTAATAAAGGGTTATCTATCTTTTAAAACAATCATAATTCTATGGTAGACTGTCCCTTTAACAGTAAAGTCCAGCCCCGAAGTACCAGGCAATCCCTCTCTGAACAAGGGAAACCCCAGACGTACTTTTCGGCCTAGTGTGGGCCTCGTCAGTGAGGTGCAGCCATATCCCTCTAGACACACTGAGCAACGGGTCCACGTCTGGATTCCCGCATCACACATAGAGAGACTTACCTAAGAGTCATAATTTGCATAAATTAAAAGAGAGAAACGCTCAACCTGGGAACAAACAATAGCATAATAGCTTGTTCTATGGCTAGTTACCACCCAAGAAGCAGCCTCTTTTTGCTCAACATGTGCCTTTCACAGAGAAGAACTTCCCTGTAGCATATCAGTCTGATCCTTACTTAACAGTACAGTCCAGCCCCGAAATACCAGGCAATCCCTCTCTGAACAAGGGAAACAGTAAAACCACAGACGTACGTTTCGTAATTCTTTTATTAGAAAAATAATTATATATGCATATATACAAAATAAAATCATAATAACAAATGCAAACAAAATATCTCTTGTTACAAAACAACTGCAAACATAAAACAAAATGCAAACATAAAACTTAAATAATCACACAAAATAAAATTAAACATATTTCAAATACAGACAAAAACAAACTGGAGGAAAAAAAAAAGTAAAAACTTAATAATCCAATCTTTCCACTTCTTTGTCTTCCAGATGCCTTCAGAATCTAATTCCCCATATCGCCTCCTATCAAAAGAAAAATACAAAAACAACTTCCCACGGATCATACCCACACAATTACCTACAGTAACTACCTCTTTCTTAAATATAAAAATATTACGCACATCCCACAACACCTCCTTCACACAACATGCCAACAACCATATCAATCTTGCTTTCTCCTTTTCCACACCACTTCCACACAAACCATACATCATCATATTAAAAGTAAAAAACTGCACTCCAGTCAGACCCTTAATCATCCTATTCAAACTTCTCCAAACATCCCTAGCATACTCACAATTCCAAAACAAATGAATAACACTCTCGCTTTGACAACAACCATCTCTAGGACACACTCCCGAAGCCACTAAACGACGCACTCTCTAAAAATCCCTTGTCGGCAAACACTTATGCGCACTCATTTAACTAATATCTTTCTGCCTATTCATCAAATGTTTATTACACACATTTTTCTATATAAACACACATTCATTCTCATTCAAACCCCCAATCAACTCAAGACCTTCCTTCTTCTCCAACATTTTCAACACCATTCTGTTTGCACACCACATCTCCCTACTAACATTCTCCAAACCATCGGCTAGATTACGAGTTGTGCGTTAAGGTAAAAAAGCAGCATTAACAGGTCCTAACGCTGACTTTTTTATGCCCGCTGCTATTACGAGTCTCGCAGGTATAGGTGTACCGCACACTTTTTTGGCCTTAACGCAAAAATTGTAAAGGCTTTTTTCTATGGGACTTCCATAGCACCGGTATTACGAGTCTACCTATTAACCCCTAAACCGAGGCCCTCCTACATCGCAAACACTATAATACATTTTTTAACCCCTAATCTGCCGCTCCGGACATCGCTGCCACTAGAAAAAACATATTAACCCCTAAACCGCCGCACTCCCGCCTCGCAAACACTAGTTAAATATTATTAACCCTAATCTGCCGTCCCTAACATCGCTGCCACCTACCTACATTTATTAACCCCTAATCTGCTGCCCCCAACGTCGCCGCCACTATATTATATTTATTAACCCCTAAATCTAAGTCTAACCCTAACCCTAACACCCCCTAACCTAAATATAATTAAAATAAATATAAAGAAAATTTCATATCATTAACTAAATAATTCCTATTTAAAACGAAATACTTACCTATAAAATAAACCCTAAGCTAGCTACAATATAACTAATAGTTACATTGTAGCTAGTTTAGGGTTTATTTTTATTTTACAGGCAAGTTTGTATTTATTTTAACTAGGTAGAATAGTTACTAAATAGTTATTAACTATTTAATAACTACCTAGCTAAAATAAATACAAATTGACCTGTAAAATAAAACCTAATCTATGTTACAATAACTCCTAACACTACACTACAATTAAATAAATTCCCTACATTAAATACAATTAAATAAATTAAATAAAATTAGCTAAATTACAAAAAAAAACACTAAATTACAGAAAATAAAAAACAAATTACAAGATATTTAAACTAATTACACCTAATCTAATAGCCCTATCAAAATAAAAAAAACCCCCCCCCCAAATAAAAATTAAAAAACCCTAGTCTAAACTAAACTACCAATAGCCCTTAAAAGGGCCTTTTGTGGGGCATTGCCCCAAAGAAATCAGCTCTTTTACCTGTAAAAAAAAATACAAACAACCCCCCCAACAGTAAAACCCACCACCCACACAACCAACACCCCAAATAAAAAAAATATAGGGTTTTTTTATTTTGGGGGGGCTATTAGATTAGGTGTAATTAGTTTAAAGATCTTGTAATTTGTTTTTTATTTTCTGTAATTTAGTGGGGGGGTTGTAATTTAGCTAATTTTATTTAATGTATTTAATGTAGGGAATTTATTTAATTGTAGTGTAGTGTTAGGTGTTATTGTAACATAGGTTAGGTTTTATTTTACAGGTCAATTTGTATTTATTTTCGCTAGGTAGTTATTAAATAGTTATTAGCTATTTAGTAACTATTCTACCTAGTTAAAATAAATACAAACTTGCTTGTAAAATAAAAATAAACCCTAAGCTAGCTACAATGTAACTATTAGTTATATTGTAGCTAGCTTAGGGTTTATTTTACAGGTAAGTATTTAGTTTTAAATAGGAATAATTTAGGTAATGATAGGAATTTTATTTAGATTTATTTAAATTATATTTAAGTTAGGGGGTGTTAGGGTTAGGGTTAGACTTAGATTTAGGGGTTAATACATTTAATATAGTGGCTGCGATGTTGGGGGCGGAAGATTAGGGGTTAATAAGTGTAGGTAGGTTGCAGCGACATTGGGGGCGGGAGATTAGGGGTTAATAAATATAATGTAGCTGTCTGCAATGTTGGGGGCAGCAGATTAGGGGTTAATAAGTATAATGTAGGTGGCGGCGATGTCCATGGCGGCAGATTAGGGGTTAATAAGTATAATGTAGGTGTCTGCGATGACGGGGGCAGCAGATTAGGGGTTAATAAGTGTAAGATTAGGGGTGTTTAGACTCGGGTTCATGTTAGGGTGTTAGGTGTAAGCATAAAATGTGTTTCCCCATAGGAATCAATGGGGCTGTGTTACTGAGTTTTACGCTGCTTTTTTGCAGGTGTTAGACTTTTTCTCAGCCAGCTCTCCCCATTGATGTCTATGGGGAAATCATGCACAAGCACGTATAACCAGCTCACCGCTCACTTAAGCAGCACTGGTATTGGAGTGCAGTGTGGCGCACAATTTTGCTCTATGATCACTTCTTGCCTGTTAACGCCGGGTTGATAAAAACCTGTAATACCAGCGCTGCAGGTAAGTGAGTGGTGATAATAAACTGCAAGTTAGCACCGCACCCCTCATAACGCACAGCTTGTAATCTAGCCGTCTATTTTTTAATCCAACATTCCACCCTTACATAAAACCATGGAACAACAAAACATACTGGTTTCTTTCTATCAATCTCAAACAAACCATATCATCTTAAAACATTTCCACAAGCATATTTTACCATACAACCAGCCATGCTATCCTTACCACTCAGAACCACACACCTACTAACATATTTCACAGCCAAGAATCTCTCCACATTTGGAAAACCCTTACCACCAACATTCTTAATCTTAACAACATCTCTTTTCAAACGCTTCATACCAGAACTCCAGAAAAAAGAAAACAACACTCTCAAAATTCTCAAAAAAATCCTCTGAGGATGCGGAAAAACTAACGCTAAATATAACATAATAGGGATCAAAATCGATTTAATAACTAACATTTTTCCTTCCAAAGATAAAGTCCTTAAAGACCAAAACTGAAGTTTTCTACTCACTTTATCAAAAACATTCTCCCAACTTTCCAAGCCTTTCAAATCCACATCAAATTTCACACCCAACACCTCAATTGCACCGTTAGTCACAGGCCATCCACAGGAATCAATCTCCCTATCATTACCAAAAACTTTAACTTTACACTTATTCCAATTAACTCTGAAACCACTTGCCATACAAAAATATTCAACCAAAGTTTTCACCCTCCTCAAACCAGCCTGAGTCTCACATACCACACTCACATAATCCATATACTCAATCACTTTCAAACACCTTCCATTACTGCCAGGAACACTCACACCTCTAACTAATGTATCCTTCCTCAAACTAGTTAACAATGGCTCAATGACACATACAAATAACACAGGAGACAAAGGACAACCTTGGCACACTCCAGATTTAACACAAAATTCCTCAGTCAAAAAACCATTAACCTGAACTTGACTCGCAATTTCACAATACAAACATTTAAAAGATACAATAATCTTACCAGAAAAACCTAAACGTTCAAAAACATGAAACATAAAATCATGCACTACCCTATCATACACGTTTTCAAATCCACAATAGCAACAGCAACTCCCTCACATACCACAGTACATCACATAGTAACAACAAACTTACAGAAATATGACGCCCAGGAACAGCAAACACTTGCTCTTCACCCACAACTTTACCAATCACTCCACGTATTCTATTTGCCAGCACCTTTGCAATAACCTTATATTCAACAACGTAATCGGCCTCCAATTCCTCAAATCTCTCTTATCACCCTTTTTAAATAACAAAGCAATCAAACCTTTCCTCATTGAAACAGGCAAAACATTCATTCTCAAAACAAACTTACAAACATCCAACATATCCACTCCAATTAAATTCCCAAAACAAGTGTAAAATTCAACAGGCAAACCATCACAACCAGGTACCTTCCCATTCTTAAAACTCCTAACAACCTCTGCAATCTCATCCAAACTTATCCCTTTCTAACAAATCATTATCATATTTTTCCAACTTAACCTCAATATCTTCCAACAACTCCTTTTCCAATAAAACATCTCTTGTCTTTTCTTTATACAGCTCACTATAAAACTCATGAACTTCATGCAAAACACCATCCGTACTATTCATTTCACACTCATCCTTATCAAAACCACTAACAAAACCAGTCTTACCTTCAAAAGCTTTCTTAAAAAAATATTTACTACAAGACTCATCCTTTTCCATTTTCTCCAATCTTGCCATAAAAACAATTTTCTTTCCTTTTTCATGCATACACTTTTTAATTATCTTTCTTGCTTCAGCAATCTCCTCATGTACATCAATACCATCTCAATTCATACAAATACAACAACCTCAGATACCATTTATCATACAACTCCCTTTCCATTCTAGCTTTCTCACAACCTTTCTTAATAAAAAACCTCTTTATTTTCACCTTCAACCATTCCCACCACTTAAGCACATTACTAAAATCACACTTTCTTTCACGCCACCTTTCATACATCCAAACAAACTGACGCTTAATCTTCTTATCTTCTAAAAAATCCACATTCAGTTTCCAAACACCCTTACCATACTTGATCTTCAAATCACAATTCACCTTACAGGGCATGATCCGTAAAGGACATACGCTTTAAAGAAAAATCAACACATAGAAATTTAGATAAAACACAAAAATCAGGGGGAGGGGCGTGTCTGATCAGCGATCTGAAGCGGTCGCACTTTCTAGAGCTCCGAATGATTCTCTGCTAATCCGCTGGTTAAAAGGAGACTAATAACAGTAAAATAAGTTTAATAATTATCTAAGGCATCACAATATACAGTGAGGTCTTATATCTTGTATTTCTCGCTGTGTGTATGAAACCGGAGCCCTGAAACAGACATAAAGGACCTGGTGCGGCGACACATAAAAAATGGCGCTTCCTCCTTGGCAACCCAAGGTATTTTGCCTTATCCGGACAAACCGAGACATCATCATCTTTAATATCAACCTCCTAACGTAATAGAAAAGGGATATTATAACTGAGGAAAATTATCTAAGGCATACCGATATGCTACAGCAGACATGAAAATGGCGGGCGAGACAGATCCATGTAGAACCTTTGGCGTACAATGACAAAAAATTGAGGCAATGTTTCACCGTCTCATTGACAAGGCGTTCTAGAATGCCTCGTGGGGGTTGGTGGGGGGCCCTTGTGGGGACACTTACTTTAACTAAACCAGATTAAGGGCTTGCAAAACATTAATGCCGCTGCCCCTTGACATAGGACGGTTCTCACACTAACATCTCCCTCGTGGCCAGCGGCCGGGGCTACAGCAGGAGATGAACAAGAAAAGTTCATGCTTATCACAGGGAAAAATATGTTGTGATAAAGTTGCGGTACACTGCTCAAAATAGGGTTGTTGCAATGTAAAGTAGAATATAAAATTATGTATAGCATGAACAAATATAGATATACGCATCAATTAGGGAACCACTCACAACTATCCTTTTACATGTACAACATGCAATATACCTACTCTATAATAAATCTCATATATAAATAAGATATGTGCTCCTGATAGCAACGAGGATACAAAAGTATTCCGCAGCTGTAATTCATAAGGCTAGAAGGGGAACAGTTGAGTTAAAAGTTTAATACCAACTGATTTATACTATTGTGTATGTTATATAAATGTTTCATGGAACAATTTACTGACATGGTGTCCGGATTTGGCACATGCATCTTTACATGTTTTCTTTCATTAATATATTATATAACCCCTGGATGCAGATAAAGAACATCTCACTAGGGTCCAAGAGTGACCTATATCGACAATATAGGGGGCAAGAAAACAAGGACTATAAACATTTAAGAACTTTCAAGTGCAAATATGATGTGTATATTTGATATTCTGATGACTTATGTACTAAATGTGATTTGTGTCCTTAATAAAAAATGTTTAAATAAAAAAAAAAAAAAAAATTCGAGATTTTATCCCACCACTATCACTAAAGAAAGTAAAACTCTCCCCTGAAAATGAAACAGACCCGAAGGCATCCTTCAAACCAAAAGATTTAAGGAGATCAACTAAAACCTTCCCTGAGCTATCCACCCTATAATCACTCCCACCCTCTCTGTCCCCATTCCTAATAATACAATTAAAGTCCCCAACCAAAAAAGTTGGATCTCGACCTGGCAGAAAAAACTTTAATGTTTCAAAATTAAGCAAATGTTCTATTCTATTTGGAGAAGCATATACATTAAACAAACGAAAAACAGTCCTACAAAAACTAAAACTAACCAAAAGAACCCAACCTGGGACAATATGAACTACATTAAGGATAGAAAAACAAAACCCCTTAAACAAAACTTTCACCCCACCCCCCCATTCTTATCAGAAGAACAAGACTATACTTTAGGACCATATTACCAGTCAGCACATTTAGGATGTTCAGAGAGACCACATTCCTGCAAACAAAAAATATTAGCAGAACATACAGATAATAACTTAAAAACTGCAGCTCTCCTTGCTATAGTTTTCATACACCTGTCATTAAGGGAAGAAATGGTCATAAACATCACAAAAATAAATTAAAGAAAACCAAAAAAAGAATTAACATCAGAACTTCTTCTTTCCTTTCTTTTTCTTTGGACTCAATGGAGATTCTTTAAATCTGCCTCTGTGACATTCCGACCTCCTGGGCTCCCCCTTGCCAGCCTCATAACCAGTAACTTCAGCAAGTTGGTTCACATCTCTTTTATCTAGATAACCAACAGAAGAGGCATCAGAAGAGTCACCAATACACTGGCTTGAGTCATAGGGAAAGTCTTTAGTAGAGACAGAAGGAAACTCTAAAATTAAAGAGTCAGCATCACTTGCAGTATCTGGATCTGCACTCTTAAATACTGGAAGATCCAAATCAGGACTCTCCCATCCATCAGAATCTGCACCTTTTTTCCGCTTGGAAGCAGATTTTTTCCCTACAGTGTCCATATCCTCCTCAGAACCAGAGGACACAACAGCAGACCAATCAATGTTCTCCCCTTCACCAAGAACAGCATCAGGAGCAGGATCACAAGATGACTCAGTGAAGGAAAAATTCTCAGTCGCAGAAACAGCAACAGTATTATCCACAGAATTGGGCAACAGGGCTTCAAGAACATCAGCAGCAGCTATCACATTAGATGTAGCAAGATCCACCTCCTGAAGATTAGATTGGGCTTCCTCCACCTTCTCAGCCACAGGAACCACCACAGGAGCATCAGACACCTCTCCAACAGAGACCCCAACTGCAGATTTCCTACACAAAAGAGGTAATATAGAGTTTAATGGCTCATCAGAGACCTCCACCTCCTTCACAGATGGCTCAAACGCAACTGAAGATGTTTTTTTTGCAACATCAGCATAGGAAGGCTTCACTCTATCAAGCCCTTGCAACATCATCAAAGGACACATCCTGCACAGATGACTTGAAGAACCACACAGGTCACAGGTCCGGCGTTTACTACAGTGGGCAACAAGATAAACCTCCTCACCACAATTTCGGCATCTGGCACCTGGGCAATTTTCAGAAATGTGACCAAAGAAGTTACAACTACGGCAAAAAAGAGGCATGTCATCATAGTATAGGAAACCTCTATTTCCACCGATGGAGAAAGTCTGTGGAGGGTGTTTCTTTCCACCAATACCTAATTCATCTGGCACAAACTGCACCCAGAACCTGCGCTTTCCTTTGAAAGTCCCAAACTGATTATTCAGCTTGCTACCTCCTTGAACACCATCAAAGTAGTGACACAGAAACAGACACATTTCCACATCAGTGACCCAAGGGTTGTACATTTATGCTGTCACCGGGATTCATCTCTCCCTCTGCACACAGGCAACAAATCTCATGCCCACCAACTCTGGAGCAGCAGCCACATCAATAGTCCGCTGATACCAGGTCTGTAAATGATGCTCATCGGGGAATGCCACATCAAAAATCCCTCTTGAAGGGAAAGACTGAACACAATGCAAACTTGCTCTTGGTATCTTCAAAACACCCTCCAAAACAACCTGTTGGACATGAGCCAAACCAATCTTCTCTCGGAAGTCCTCAGAAATCAACACCCGAAGTGTATGGGGAACGTTTGGCACCTTGGTAGCCATAACTGCCCTATTGCCTCTTTAGGCTGGATTTTAGAGCGCCCCCCCCCCAAAATCAGCATGTGGCTGAAGTCCAGGGACGATGCCACAAGGCCAAGGGGATGGCCCTACTACCCAGTTGCTCTATGCCTAAGGAGTAGCCACCCCCCCAATAGCAGCAGGAGCCCAAACCCCAAAGGGAAAGGACCCCAGGTCAAAGGAGCAGGTCTCCAGGCAGCAAATCTTTCAACCAAGACCAAGCACAGAAAACTGCACTTGATCCCAGCCAAAGGCCCGAGAAGCTATCTCAGATGATTGTTTCGGCCTATTGTGGGCCTCGTCAGTGAGGTGCATCCATATCCCTCTAGGCCCACTGAGCAATGGGTCCATGTCTGGATTCCCGCAACACACTTAGGGAGACTTTCCTAAGAGTCATAATTTGCATAAATTAAAAGAGAAGCGCTCAACCTGGGTACGAACAATAGCGTAATAGCTTGTTCTATGGCTAGTTACCACCCAAGAAGCAGCCTCTTTTTGCTCAACATGTGCCTTTCACAGAGAAGAACTTTCCTGAAGCATATCAGTCTGATCCTGACTTAACAGTACAGTCCAGCCCCGAAATAACAGGCAATCCCTCCCTGAACAAGAGAAACAGCAAAACCCCAGATGTACGTTTCGGCCAAGTGTGGGCCTTGTCAGTGTATAATTAAATATAGGTCTATATACATATATACTGTATATAGGAATATCTATTTATAAATACATATAGCATATTCTGCTATATGCAGAACGTAGGAATGTGAAATATTTACAGTAAATACATAGTAAAACTTTTATTAAAAATTAATATTGCATAAATATGAATATATTAGTATACATATGTATTTATGTGTTTATATGTGTATATATGCCTGTAAATTCATATATACACATATAAATACATATGTAAACATATATAGACATATATATAAATATAAATATATATATATATATATATATGCACACATTTTAAAGATATATATGTACTGTATGTATCTCTATGTACTGTATGTAAGCTCTTTGTCTGCCTTTTTTTTTTAGATCTCATATCTTTGAGCAGGGCTGAAACTACAGGGGGTGCAGAGGTCGCAGGTGCGACTGGGCCCCTAAAGGTGGGGGGCCCAGCTTAAAAAAAAAATTAATTTTTTTTTTTTTTTTTAATAAAAAACGTTAACCTACCACTTCCTTCACTGATATCATGTGAGTGGGACATGACTACAGGGGTTAGTGTTTCTGTTTTACGCATTGGTGTTTATGTGTGTGTGTATGGTATGGTGTGTGTGTGTATTTATGCATGTATGTGTTTTTTTGTAACCAGCAAATTACAGACCTTGTTACTACAGCATGGGGGGGGGGGGGCAGGGGGTAAACAGTGTCACTATACAGTACCACTATATACAGTATGGGGGGGGTGGACCATGTCACTGACTACTGTGGTCACTTTATAAAGTACTGGGTGGGTAGGGTCAGGCCAGCCATCTCACTGGCACATTACAGACTGTCATTGACTCACTATATACAGTACTGGGGGGTTAAATAGTGTCACTATATATATATATATATATATATATATATATATATATATATATATATATATATATATATATATATACAGTAATAGGGGGTCAGACCATCTCACAGACTGTGGGCACAGGGTTCCTCCTTTTGCAGACATGAAATCCGATTCACATTCTTTTCTGTGTTAAATGTAAAAAAAAATCAAATGTATTAAATTCACCTTTTTTTGGAGGGGTGGTGGTGGGACCATTCTTAGATTCTTGCACCTGGGCCCTGTGGTTTCTAGTTACGCCTCTGTCTTTGAGCCTTTATATTTTTTGTATGCAATATTTTTTTTAATAATTTTTATTAGATGGTATTATTATAAGTGTCACTGTACTTTGTAATGTATGATGTGTTTTGTGACACTTTTTAGCTTTGAAAAACATTTAAACAGAGCTCTGAAGTCACGGTAATCATTCTAGAGTAAATTGTGATTGCGCTCAAGCGATCGCGTTTACTTTCAACTCGTTATTAAAGCGGTAAGCACTACGAGCGCAAAGATTCATGATAAATCCCTTATCGCTCAGGCGCAAATGTTTGCACTCCACTCGTAATCTGGCCCGAAATGATCAGTTAACAGAGCTATGGGCCCTGAGTCATACCTAACTGAATTCTTGCTTCACTATGTACATTTTATATAATGATGCCTTATATACATTTAATTAGAATATTGTCTTAGTAACTGTTACAACTATCACCAATATTTGTTTAGTAAATGTATTTCAAAACTGTAATCTGATATTATCCTTGATGTTCATTTCTTTTAGATATCTATATTTTACAGTTAAAGCAAAAATAGAAATTTAATTTGGAAAAAGAAGCTTGTGACCATTAGCACTGTGTAAAAGGCACTCTGGAACATTTGTAATTACATAACAATCCATTTAATGGTCCATTACTAAGTGCATTAAGTACATTTCTCTTAATATATGGGCATAAGGATTGTGTTTATAAGGTACACCTGGACATTTAAAGAGATATGAAACTCAAAAAATGTATTTATGATTCATACAGAGCATCCGATTTTAACCCCTTAACGACAGATGACGTACCAGGTACATCCTGCAAAAATTGTCAGTTAGTGACAATGGATGTACCTGGTATGTCCTCAGTCTAATTGAGTGCTGGAAGCGATTGCAATCGCTTCCAGCAGCTCTCAGGGTATTGCAGTGATGCCTTGATATTGAGGCATCCTGCAATTCCCTTTTTTAAGCATCCGATGCAGAGAGCCACTCTGTGGCCCTCTCTGCATCGGCCATCGATGGTGCTGATCATTTGTGGGTGGGAGCTGCTGCTGGGAGGTGGGTGGGCGGCCCATCGATGGAGGGACATCCAGCTCCTGTTCCTGCAGAGCGTGCAAAAGATCGGGAGCGCACGGGGGCGTGCGCATGTGTGCGTGCGCATGATCCATTGAGTCCAGAGAGGGGGAGGTAGAAGAGGGAGATTGTGTTAGAGGAAGGGAGAGGGTGGGAGATAGAGGGAAAAACATTTTTATAAAGTGATCTGGAAGAGGAGGGGGAGTGGGCGCAGCTACACTACAGAAAATTGGGTTTTAAAAAATAAAATTGGGCAATTGATTAAGAGCAAACTGGGTACTGGCAGACAGAGGGGGGAGGGTTAGAGAGCTGTATGGGGGATCAGGGAGGTTGGGGGCTAAGGGGAGATCCATCACTGCTATAAAAAAATAAAGAAATTTAAAAAAATTATATATCATTTTTTTAAATTCCTTTTATTTTAGTACTGGCAGACTTTCTGCCAGTACTTAAGATGGCGGTGACAATTGTGAAGAGCGAAAGGGAACAGAGCTGTTTGAGGGAGGTCAGGAAGGGATCGGGGGTGGGATGTGTCAGGTGGGAGACTGATCTCTACACTAAAGCTAAAATTAACCCTACAAGCTACCTAATTAAGCCCTTAACTGCTGGGCATAATACAAGTTTGGTGTGCAGCGGCATTTAGTGGCCTTCTAATTACCAAAAAGAAATGCCAAAGCCATATATGTCTGCTATTTCTGAACAAAGGGGATCCCAGAGAAGCATTTACGACCATTACGATTATGATTTCACTAACTGTTTGTAAATAATTTCAGTGAGAAACCTAAAATTGTGAAAAAGTTAACGATTTTTTATATTTGATTGCATTTGGCGGTGAAATGGTAGCATGAAATATACCAAAATGGGCCTAGATCAATACTTTGGGTTGTCTACTATACTACACTAAAGCTAAAATTAACCATACAAGCTCCCTAATTAACCCCATTCACTCCTGTGGATAATACGAGTGTGGTGCGCAGCAGCGTTTATCGGCCTTCTAATTACCAAAAAGTAATGCCAAAGCCATAAATGTCTGCTATTTCTGAACAAAGGGGATCCCAGAGAAGCATTTACAACCATTTGTGCCACAATTGCACAAGCTGTTTGTAAATAATTTCAGTGAGAAACCTAAAGTTTGTGAAAAAGTTTGTGAAAAAGTGAACAATATTTTTTATTTGATCGCATTTGGCGGTGAAATGGTGGCATGAAATATACCAAAATGAGCCTAGATCGATACTTTGGGTTGTCTACTAAAAAATATATATACATGTCAAGGGATATTCAGGGATTCCTGACAGATATCAGTGTTCCAATGTAACTATCGCTAATTTTGAAAAAAATGGTTTGGAAATAGCAAAGTGCTACTTGTATTTATTGCCCTATAACTTGCAAAAAAAGCAAAGAACATGTAAACATTGGGTATTTCTTCTCAAGACAAAATTTAGAAACTATTTAGCATGGTTTTGGTGGTTGTAGATGTGTAACAGACTTTGGGGGTCAAAGTTAGAAAAAGTGTGTGGTTTTTTTTTTCATTTTTTCATCATATTTTATATATTTTTTATAGTAAATGATAAGATATGATGAAAATAATGGAGTCTTTAGAAAATCCATTTAATGGCGAGAAAAACGGTATATAATATGTGTTAGTACAGTAAATGAGTAAGAGGAAAATTACAGCTAAACACAAACCGCAGAAATGTAAAAATAGTCTTGGTCCCAAACGGTTAGAAAAGAGAAAAGTGCTGTGTTCACTAAGGGGTTAAAAATGTTTCCAATTTACTTCTATTAGCAAAGTTGCTTCATTCCCATGACATGATTAAGGGCAGTAGGCCCGAAACGTTGTCCTGATTTTTTGTACCTTTGGAAGATTCCAATAAATATGTGAACATTTGAATAAGACTGGTGAGTGCTGCTGTCATTTGGAATTTGCAATCTAGTAATCAACACAATGAATGTCTACAAACTGAATACTTACAAACAGGAGCATCTAACTAGTGTTGTAGGAACTGACCGTGTTCTTTCAGTTGCCCAGCAAACTGTCCACTGGATGTCTGAGGTGCTGGATACTCCTTAGGGACTAGAATATGCTGGCAGTAATATGACTGGATACGTTGGTTAAAAAGTTAAAAACTTTATTAAAAAAAACAACAATTCCAAAGTAAGGGAGAATAACACAATATTTTTTGTGTTTATGCATGTGCGTGTGTGTGAGTGTATATGCGAGAGTGTGTGAGTGTATGCATGTGTGGGGGTGCATGGACTGCCCCTTGTATAAATACCTTTTTTGAGGTAATTATTTATATTTTCTTTTGTATAATATAGCAGAACAATGCTGTAGAGGGCTGGTTCAGATTCCCTTACACATAACTTGTATGGTTGCTCCCTTTTCATTAAATCTTGGCTGGAAGCACTGACTTTCAGAAACATAGGATAACAATTTGAAAGCAATATAAAACTATGGGGCCATTTACAATCTATCGTCCAAATTTTTTGTTTTGACACAATCACAATAGCAGGTTTTCAGATGTTGCTCGGAGCTGCAAAATAATTAGACACACCTATAGGCATGCAAACGAAAGGAATACACTGCGATCCTCTAAAGTTAGCATAAGTTTTTAATATCCATACATAGATGTAAAATATCTTGTTAGGCAACAGAGTTGTTAAAATCAAAAGAATAGGCAGAACATTTTCAGGAACCAGTCTGTCCTACATGTTTCGGTCAATTCCTTAATCATGAACATGACCGGTTACCCCTCCTTCCTGCCTCTTAAACCTGAAAGTGATTCCCTATTGGTTCCTCAGCCTGTTATAATTAACCCCTTATTGTTCAGCTGCTTGTTGCTATTATATGTGCTCTACCCCCTTAGTTGTTTAGAAAAAATCTTATTAAGCTGTAACATATAAACTTATTTATATTGCCATATATGTATATAGTCTAAGCTTACTCAAAGCCTATGTATATAAATAGAAACACTGATGGCTAATGACATTAAACTCATTATCAGGTACATTGCACGATAACACTGGTTTATATTTATAGCACAATTACCCCCTATTGTTTACAATAAGTATGTCACTGAATTTCCTAGAGTTTCATACCTGAAACGGTGTATATATATATTATAGGTAGGCTAATGCTGCAACACTGATTAATAAGAGGATCCTAAGAAATTTATTCTAAGAACTGAACTACTATTTTTTCCAAAAATGTATCACATCCACCTCTATGTTGTCTTCATTTTGAAGATCCAAAAGGCTTCACGCAGCATCAGGCGTGCTGCTCTATCTCCCCCTCTAGGGGGGTTTCAAACACATTCTATAACCTGCCATGAGAGCGAAGTAACATCGCCCCCATGCACAGAGATAAAATGTTGTGAGAGGCCTGAGCTGTCTTTATCATGAGAGATGTCATTTAAATGTCTCTATGGTTATTTTAGACAATTAAAGTATGGATCTCAACTGCGGATAATCTCAAATTAAATGTATAAGCAAATTATGATGTTTTGTATCACTTTGTATAGATAGTTACTATGAGTGAGTAAATATCTGTTTGGAAGTGATTAATGATTTCTCTGTTTTGTTAGGTATAGAGAAAGAATGCAGCAGGAAATTTTATCTAAGTTTCCTGCTTATTTTTGCAAGAGCAATTGTATCCAGTGAGGTTGAATACTCAAATTAAATCAGATTTGTTAAGTCCCCTTATATGGAGGAGAGATGTGGCTGTAAAGAAAACAAGCAATTTAGTGAATTAATCAGATACTTTTTTATTGGAAGTCTTTCTGCTTAGTGACGTCAATGCTCTGTGGAAAAGAGGGAGGAGTCAAGCTCCGTAACTACTGACATATAATTTTTGCAAGAGAAAGTAACAAGTAATTATGTTCGATCCGTAGTGCAAAGGAAAATGATAAAAAAGAACAGTACCTCCTCCTGAACGTCTGCAGGGGAATCCGGTGAGTAGTAGTTGTCTGTAACAAACACAGACGATTCAGAGTGGAGAAACGGAACTTGTAGATGCGGCTTCACGCATACAAGATCAATATCGGCTAAGTTGCTTGGCTATGATCCAGCTAGAAAGGTGAAGCTCCGATATAGTAGAAAGCTTTAGGGGAGTCCTTTTATTTTGGACTTATCTCGTTGTTTTTTAACTTGACCTTGGTATACAAGATAGTTAGGAAAGTTTCCTGAATGGCTCAGTTGCAGCAGTGTTCGCTACAAACACAAATTAATACTAAGCACCTGGTTTAAGGTGCATGAGACTTTTAAAGGGACAGTAGGAGGGCTGAAAGCTTAGATCCTGAAATCTTAAAGGAATAGTAGAAGGAATGTCAACCTAGGTCCTGACAGAAGCCCCCCTTCAGGCAAGCTGTCCCACAGCTTGAGGTCTAGGACGGTCTGGACACCTACAATGAAATAAGGAGACTAGTCTAGTAGCATTGATGTTAGATGCGGGTTCCCAAGTGTTCTCATCTGAGGTATAGCCCTTCCAGTTAATCAAATACTGGAGTTGTCCCTTGTGATAACGTGAATCAAAAATAGAGTTTACCTCCTACTCATCCAGATTCGTAAGCTGATTAAATGGTGGTAAGACAACGTTAGTGTCTCATTTTTTTATACGGTTTAAGTAGTGAGACATGGAATGTGGGTTGTATCTTCATATTAGCTGGTCTAAAGTGACTGTATTCTCGCTTACCTTGCAGTGTACTGGAAATGGTCCTATAAAGAGTCCAGCAAGTTTCTTAGTAGGAATTTGTAATTTCAAGTTTTTTTTGGAGAGCCACACTAGTTCTCCTTTGGTGTAATTAGGGGGTGCTCTTCTCCTTAGGTCATAATGATGTTTTTGAGAGAGTTGTGCAGTCTGTATATTTTGTTGCAAAATCTTGAAATTATCAAGCAAGGAGTTGCTTAGTTCATCCACGTGTGGGGAATCCGACCCGGAGGAGGTCACCAAATTAAATGAAGGTATCCGTAGTTGGCATAGAGCGGTGTCATTTTGGTGGATGAGTTCAGTGAGTTGTTAAAGGCGTATTCTGCCATAGGTAGGTATTGGATCCAATTGGTCTGGTGGTAAGAACAATAACACCTTATATACTGCTCTGACCATTGGTTCAACCTTTCCGCTTGTCCATTGGTTTGAGGGTGGAAAGATGTTTTGAAGCGATGGTTTATTTGCTTAATTTCACATAGTTTCTTCCAGAATATACTGTAGATGTGAACTGTGTTCCTCTATCTGTGGTGAGTATAGGAGGAATACCATGCAATTTCACTACATGATTTGAGAAAAGCATTGCAGTTCCAGCAGAACTCGGAAGTTTGTGGTATGCTATGAAGTGAGCCATCTTTGTAAAAATATCTATAACAACAAATATGGTGTTATGATTCTGTGAGGTAGGTAAATCAACTATAATGTTGCCATGGTTTGTCAGGAATTAGTAGGGGTAACAAGAAACCATAGGCAGGTCTCTTCTCCGATTTGGAAGTAGTACATATTGTACAGGTTTGTATATACTCTTGTACTTTTTTTTTCATATTAGGCCACCAGAAATCTCTTGAAAGATGTTCTAGAGTTCGTCGTATTCCAGGATGACCTGTCAAAGGAGAATCATGAATATCTTTTAAAACTGAGGATCTTAATTCTAGCGGTATGTACAATCTAGTTCCATAATAGAAAATCCCATCTCAGGGTCATTTAACAAGGAGTGCTTTATGTCATTAAGTAACCGACTACGATCCAATCTGAGGGTATGATAGAAGCATTAGAACTAATTAATACAGGTTTCTTTTCTCTACGTGAGAGTGCGTCAGTTTTTCAGTTTTTTATAGCTGGTCTGTAGACAATGTTGAAATAAAATTTTGCAAAGTATAAACTCCACCGTACTTGGTGAGAGGAGAGTGTTTTATTGTTCAGTAGATACTGGAGGTGCCTATGGTCAGTATAAATGATTATAGGGTGTGTAGTTCCCTCAAGTAAATGTCTCCAATGTTCAAGGGATTTTCTGATAACTAAAAGTTCTTTTTCCCCAATGGTGTAGTTCATTTCCGCAGGGCTCATCTTTGAGGAAAAATAAGCCACTGGATGAATTGTTGAGACTGAAGTACTCTGAGATAGAACTGCACCAAGAGCATAGCTAGATGAATCGACCTCCAAAATATACTGAAGACTTGAATCTGGAAACCTTAATATAGGAGCTGTAGTAAAACTGTTTTTAAGCATATTGAAAGCATGTGTAACTTCTGAGGTCCAATGGAAAGGTATGGAAGAGCTAGTGGGTCTTGTAAGAGGTTTGACAATTTTAGAAAACCCTTTGATGAACTTTCTATAGTAATTTGAAAAGCCCAAGAAGAGTTGTAACTCATTTTTACTAGTGAGAATAAGCCAATCTTTTATGACCTGCACCTTATCATCTTGCATTTGGATACCTGAAGGTATTATTCTGTATCCCAGGAATGAAGTTACATTTGAATGGAATTCACATTTTTCGGGTTTGGCGTATAAATGATGAGTCTGAAGTCTGGACAACACCCATCAAACATGTTTTATATGATCTTGTTTTGTTTTGGATTATATAAGAATATCATCAAGGAAAACCACCATGCACACATCCAGTAGATCTCTAAAAACATCATTAATAAAGTGCTGGAATGTGGCAGGGGTGTTACAAAGTCCAAAGGGCATAACCAGATACTCGTATAACCCATATCTGGTCCTCAAGGCGGTAAGCCATGCATCACCCTCTCTAATGCGTATCAAGTTATATGCTCCCCTTAAATTGAGTTTTGTATAAATGGTAGCATGTTGTAGATGTTCGATGAGTTCAGGTATCAAAGGGAGAGGATACCTGTTCTTAATGGTTCTCTTGTTAAGTTTGCGATAATCAATAATAAATTAAATTAAATTAATTAATCATATTTAAAACTAAATACTTACCGATAAAATAAACCCTAAGATAGCTACAATATAACTAATAGTTACATTGTAGCTAGTTTAGGATGTATATTTATTTTACAGGCAACTTTGTATTTATTTTAACTATGTACAATAGTTATTAAATAGTTATTAACTATTTAATAACTTCCTAGTTAAAATAAAGACAAATATACCTGTAAAATAAACCCTAACCTAAGTTACAATTACACCTAACACTACACTATCATTAAATTAATTACCTAAACTAACTACAATTAAATACAATTAAATTAGTACAAAAAAAACAAACACTAAATTACAGAAAATAAAAAATAATTACAAGAATTTTAAACTAATTACACCTAATCTAATCCCCCTAATAAAATAAAAAGCCCCCCAAAATAATAAAATTCCCTACCCTATACTAAATTACAAATAGCCCTTAAAAGTGCTTTATGCGGGGCATTCCCCAAAAGTAATCAGCTCTTTTACCTGTAAAAAAAAATACAATACCCCCCCAACATTAAAACCCACCACCCACACACCCAACCCTACTCTAAAACCCACCCAATCCCCCCTTAATAAAACCTAACACTAACCCCTTGAAGATCACCCTACCTTGAGATGTCTTCACCCAGCCGGGCACAAGTGGTCCTCCAGAGAGGCAGAAGTCTTCATCCGATCCGGGCAGAAGAGGACCTCCAGACGAGCAGAAGTCTTCATCCAGGCGGCATCTTCTATCTTCATCCATCCGGAGCAGAGCGGGTCCATCTTTTAAATGAGGTAGGAGTCTTGACAGGAGAGGGTGTACCGCTCACTTCTTCCAAGACTCGTAATACCGGCGTTAGGCAAATCCCATTAAAAAGATAGGATACGCAATTTATGTAAGGGGATTTGCGGTAAGCTTGAGTCGCGGAAGAAAAGTGAGCGGTACACCTGTACCTGCCAGACTCGTAATACCAGCGGGCATTAAAAAGCAGCGTTGGGACCTCTCAAAGCTGCTTTTTAAGGCTGACGCAAGACTCGTAATCTAGCAGATGGTGTTTCCAAATATCACTTTATTTGTCATGGTCAAATAGATTGTAAAATGACAATCAAACCTTTGGAAAGGATCCCAGTTATTTCTGGGATAAATAAAATAAACAGGTTGAGACAGAGGGAAACTTTTTTGGATCTAAAAGTTCAAATCGTTTTTTCTCTTGGGTCTCAATGAAGTTATTGTTTTGGCTGCTTTCACATGATTTAGGGCTAGATTACAAGTGGAGCGCTAAATTACCATTACAACTGACTGGTTATTGCTACCGTGACCTTGCTAATTTATATTTTTTATAGATAGCATTATACAACATCTATACTAGTGTGAGAATATTACTAAAATATAAGGATCATGCCCATAAGAAAACCCTAGTGTGAATGCAAGGTGAAAATGGATATAAAATCTGTGTGAATAAGATAAATTAAAAAATGAATATTGATAAAGCTAATTTGTGCTAGGTCCCATCTGATAAGTAATAATGCTGGGAGCTAATAAAGAAATCATATAGAGAATATATATAGAAATTAAATATACAACATACCTGGCTCTAGTGTGTAAATCCTAATAATGTTGGTGCTATATTCCTGGTGTTTGAATCCTATAAAAAACCTGGAATGTAAGCTTAAGAACCAGCCCATTTTTGGTGCAGTACCCTGGGTAGCACTTGCTGATTGGATGGCTACATTAAGAATCCAATCAGCAAGCACTACCGAGGTGCTGAACCGAACATGGGCCGGCTCCTAAGCTTACATTCTTGCTTTTTCAAATAAAGATACCAAGAGAACAAATAAATATTGATAATAAGAGTAAATTAGAAAGTTGCTGAAAATTGCATGCTCTATCATGAAATCATAAAGTTTAATTTTGACTAGAATATCACTTTAATAGATGATTTTTTGAGAAGATCACATTTTATATTGTTGTTTATTTTGGTGCCCCCTAAGTCAGTAAAATTATTTATCCCATTTTAGAAGATTAGCTAAATTGCGACTACTTCCTTCTAATAGAGACTAGTGGTGTTCTTCATTTACAACTTGTATCTCGCCAAACCGGAAAATAGTGTTCTCTCAATGAATAACTGGAAATAATGAAGACATTTGTTTTTTTAAATAATTAAAGTTTCAATATAATCCCTGAGCAAACATAATGAAAATACCCATTATGCCAATATACAATGGCAATCATATGGATTCGGATCACAACAGATTAATCTTACACATGTTAATGATGATGTCTCTTACACACTGTACAGAGGGGCTCATTCAAAAGAACTGTAATGTAACCTTAAGCGGTGTGTAACCCCTATTGCATATGTCAGTTTCAGTTAGATTCCCAATTTCAATCATGATAACAAGTATTTTAAAACTAAAAACATGTTTTTGGGAACTTTTTTAATAAAAACTCATTCATGGCTGTGGACTTTTAGCAGTTGAATCCATAACAGATTGTAATTACTCACAGAAAATACACATCCAATTTTGGCTGAAACTGAGTTATCAGAAGCTGATATTACAAAGAATGGAAGCAAACCCTTTGGGGTAGATTTATCAATGTGTGGGCAGACAAGATCCACTGTAACGGATCATGTCCACCACACATCCATAAATGCCGACAGCATACACTGTCGGCATTTATCATTGCACAAGCATTTCTAGTAAAATGCTTGTGCAATTCCATCCCCCTGCAAATTCAGGGCCAAATGACCTCTAGCAGGGGGTGTCAATCAACCGATCGTATCCGATCGGGCTGTTTGCTGTCCACCACCTCAGAGGTGGCGGAGGAGTTAAGGAGCAGCTGTCTTATGACCTCTGATTCTTAACTAACATTTCCGGTGAGATGGAAAGTACAGGGGTAGATAGCAGCATCTGCTGCTTGGTAAATCTACCCCTTTGTGTCTATTTCTTCCCATTGAAATAAATTACGTCCAGAATTTTTGTTTATTGTAATAAACTTCTCAAAACAAATGAATGAATCAATCAAAATATATTAAAAAAATAAAAACATTCTGAAAGAAAGTACAAAATTACAGAGAGCAACAGAAAACATCAACTCTTACTGAAGGAACATTCAGAAGCACTTGCGGATATTGTATTTCAGTGGATATAGGCCAAGGGAACAAATCTAGAAGTGTAATTTAAATATTTAGCTGTCCTTTTTTACCAAAATAATATTGTCTTGGTTGTATCTTTATTAACAGATTATCATGCTAGTGAACTGTAATGTTGTAACATCCTGCTTCTTTTGTTCCTTCTTACCTTGTACATCAGAGAAATACCTGAAGATAAAATGTTGTAATGAACCATTAGAACTTTGTGTTTTCTTCATTAATCTTGTATTACACAAATCAATAAAAGTAATATTTAAAAATAAAGCTATTGGATAATGAATAGATAAAATGTGATTGCTTCCCTAGCTGCTCATGTGGGAATATTAAAAAAACAGTGATCTGCAAATAGCAAATAATATTGGGATTATCTCTATCTGCACTGGAGACGTATTCCTGTAAGCAGACTCCCAGGTTGGTCATGCATAATAGAACAGTTCACATCTTTATAGCTCCTAAGCTCCTGGTCTGACTGATAATAGTCTGGTTGTTGCCTAGCAAACCATGAGAATGCATTTACTTTGTCATCTCTTCTGTACAATCCACTAAACTGGAAATAAGGTCATTGTTTGTGGTTATTGCTCTTTCATGTATATGACTAGATACACAATTTTAATGTCATGTTTTCCTTTTTTATGTTTTTATAATTTTATACTGAGCTCAAGGATAGAATTGATAGTTTTATAACTTTTATTAAATTACATTTTTTTTAAAACATTGTTTTTAAAAGTTTACATTGTCCAAAAAGGAAACAACTGACCTTTTTCATGCAAGGTTGCTTGATCCTTTAATTGCATAGTTCAAGCTTTGCAATTGCACAGTTTGCTAAAAAAGCTTTATTATATTGAGCTATTGGAAACTTGCAAACCATTAGCTTAGTGCACTATCGGCTTAGAGCTTCAGCAATATCCAGAGGGAATTTTATTGCGTGTCCTCCATAGAACTGGGAGAGATTTAGAACACCCGCATTATCCACCATGAAGATGATATTGTACCCTACACTGTCACCCAAGTGATAAATAAATAATTTTGGACTTGTAAAGTAAGCGTAAAAAGACTTCTGGTGGGTGGAGCAACGGGATAGCATCGCGAGTAAGGATCTCCGTATCCCTCACACTAACAACGGCTGCATATTACCGTTTTAAGGCTCCCACAGGCCATCCTTGCAGAGTTGAGCCTCAGTGGGATGAAGGGGCAAATAATCTTTGCGGCCAATTATCTGTGAAAGGTAAAACATTGCCCCTTACCATGGAAGCATATAGAAGACACCAGAAGCGCAAACAGGCGGTGCCATCTTGGATAGCGCAACACTCACGCTGCCAGTGCTAAGGGGAGGCTGGAAAGCTGAGAGACAGAGCAGTCATGAACGATTACCAGAAACACAAGACATATCCTGTCAAGCGAGGGGTGAGATATTCCACCGTCCCTCACCCGGATGACCGCATGTCCTGTAAGAAAAACATGCATCTAAGAATTCACCACATAGCAGGCAGATAAACTTGCTCTCACAGCACTCAGAACACTCGGGAACGAAGAACCACATGATTCAGGTAGTTTCCACGGACTCTCTTTTGAATTTTCAACATACTGACCTACAGTTTATAGCTACCAAAAGGATCTCAGCCACGTGGGACACATGCCACCATATATGTTGTAGGACTGTGAGGGAACATTGTGGGACAATTCTTCTCACCTAAAAACGGTGATGGAATTTGCTATGAGACTTATCTATATGACATCCTAAGGCAACAACAGCCCACTCATGCCCTAACTAGCCACAATAATATATATTTATATATATATATATATATACAGGGCCGCCACTAGGCTTAACCATTGATCAGGCCCCCCCCCCTTTGACATATGCAATTTTTGACCAAGTGACTAAAACATATATGCACTTTATTCTTAAGTGTCTATTTAAACTTGGAAATGTTGTAAAGGTAGTAACATACAAACACACAGACACACTCATACACTGAAACACACACACACTCACACATAAGGATTCACATATAGACACTCTAGCAGACACGCAAAGAAACACACTTAGACACAGACACCCAAACAGACACTCAGCACTTGTTTACATTGACCTGACAAGTAATGAGGTAGACTAAAGTTTTGTAAAAAAAAAAAAAAAAAAAAGGAGATTTAGAAAACAAAAGTTCTGATTATCTTTTTGTAAAGGAAGATGCCAACTAAATGATGACAACAGCATGCAGTGGCTGAAAGGAAGGGCCCTGAATTGCCTAAACAATAATTTAAAGGTTAAATTATGAATTGGTGACTTCCAGAAAGGTCTCAGTCTCAAAGTCAGTAGAAAGATGTGAATAATCAGTAGTAAGGTCAAAATGTCCTAAAAAGGAACAGACAATGGACACACACACAAACTCAAACTTGCACATACACCCAAGGAAACACTGACAGAGACAGCCTCAGAAAACACACAAAGACACACACACACACACAGAGATACTCACAGAAAACACACAAAGACATACACACACAGAGAGACAACCACATAAAACACAGAAAGACATACATACACACACCCTCACTGAGACATCCACAGAAAACACACAAAGACATACACACACCCTCACAGAGACACCCACAGAAAACGCACACCCTCACAGAGACATCCACAGAAAACACAGACATTCATATATACACACACACACCCTCACAGAGACATCCACAGAAAACACAGACATACACACCCACCCTCACAGAGGCATCCAGGGAAAATACACAAAGACAAACATACACACACCCTCACAGAGACATCCATAGAAAAAGCTCAAAGACATATGCACACACCCTCACAGACAGCCAAAGAAAATGCACAAAGACATACACACCCACAAAAAAAAAAATACATACACACTCATAGAGACATAAACCAAAGCACAAAGACATAAAGACAGACACCCACAGAAACACTAACAGGAGGAAACATTTATGCACCTTGCATCCCCTAAATCAACGTTGTGTGATATGCATGATAAAAAAAAATGCAGAAATTAAGAGATCACTTTTTAAAGAATCATATTTGTAAATGTGCAAACAAAAATAATTCTGTGAATTCAAAATTGTACATTAATGATCTGGGTAGATGGCTAGATGAAGAAAAGTACTTTTAAAAGGTTGACACATGTTTGTTTGTTTTTCCCCATTTTCCCCAACCAAGAGCACGACTTCAATTATAGTGTACAAATGTTCCCATCTGTCAGCTGTAATTATGGATTTTGAAAATGCTGTACTCTATATGGTCTTGGTGGAACCATAAACTGTGGTACTCATACCATTAGATCTGGTTAAATTCAGGATTTAGGCTTGTTGGTATGCATTTCAAAATTAAGTCAGCTGTAGTGTAAACTGAACAGTTTTAAGTTAACCTGTCTCATTTCAAACACTGAGCAATCTTAGTCTGAGAGTATAACATTTTATGCAGATGTAAAAATCTTAGATAAAATGCCTCCTTGCATCTGGAAAGTCCCTGCATAAAGTGGCAGTAAACTGGAATGTAATATATATATATATATATATATATATATATTTATACACAGTATATATATAAAATGCATATCTGCCAAAAGGGCACCTACCATTTGTGTATTGAGGAGGAAACATTTCTGCATGGTATTAAATATATCATTTTTACAGCATTGTCAAATAATCATAAATACACTGCTGCTAAAAAAATGTGTTTTTATAGACCCCTGGCCCCACCATACAACTGCTACCACACTGAAGTCACAATCCGAAATTGCACAAAGAAATAAAAAACATTTGCTAAATAAGTCCTACCCCCTCTGCAAATGAAAGTGATCAGCCGTCTGACTCAGGCACACACTGTACAAACAAAGTGCCAAGTCTGTCTCACACTGTGCATAGTGGTTTAGTGCACACTCAGAGATCCTCTCAAATGCTAATACTTTACTCCTTGTAATAACATTTCCCGTGCTCAATTAGTACTCTGCTGTAGTACCTACTGGTGGCTGCCGGGAACGAAGAACCACATGATTCAGGTAGTTTCCACGCACTCTCTTTTGAATTTTCAACATACTGACCTACAGTTTATAGCTACCAAAAGGATCTCAGCCACGTGGGACACATGCCACCATATATGTTGTAGGACTGTGAGGGAACATTGTGGGACAATTCTTCTCACCTAAAAACGGTGATGGAATTTGCTATGAGACTTATCTATATGACATCCTAAGGCAACAACAGCCCACTCATGCCCTAACTAGCCACAATAATATATATTTATATATATATATATATATATATATATATATATATATATATATATATATATATATATATATATATATATATATATATATATATATATATATATACAGGGCCGCCACTAGGCTTAACCATTGATCAGGCCCCCCCCCCCTTTGACATATGCAATTTTTGACCAAGTGACTAAAACATATATGCACTTTATTCTTAAGTGTCTATTTAAACTTGGAAATGTTGTAAAGGTAGTAACATGCAAACACACAGACACACTCATACACTGAAACACACACTCAGCCTCACTCATAAGGATTCACATATAGACACTCTAGCAGACACGCAAATAAACACACTTAGACACAGACACCCAAACAGACACTCAGCACTTGTTTACATTGACCTGACAAGTAATGAGGTAGACTAATGTTTTGTAAAAAAAAAAAAAAAAAGGAGATTTAGAAAACAAAAGTTCTGATTATCTTTTTGTAAAGGAAGATGCCAACTAAATGATGACAACAGCATGCAGTGGCTGAAAGGAAGGGCCCTGAATTGCCTAAACAATAATTTAAAGGTTAAATTATGAATTGGTGACTTCCAGAAAGGTCTCAGTCTCAAAGTCAGTAGAAAGATGTGAATAATCAGTAGTAAGGTCAAAATGTCCTAAAAAGGAACAGACAATGGACACACACACACAAACTCAAACTTGCACATACACCCAAGGAAACACTGACAGAGACAGCCTCAGAAAACACACAAAGACACACACACACACACACAGAGATACTCACAGAAAACACACAAAGACATACACACACAGAGAGACAACCACATAAAACACAGAAAGACATACATACACACACCCTCACTGAGACATCCACAGAAAACACACAAAGACATACACACACCCTCACAGAGACACCCACAGAAAACGCACACCCTCACAGAGACATCCACAGAAAACACAGACATTCATATATACACACACACACCCTCACAGAGACATCCACAGAAAACACAGACATACACACCCACCCTCACAGAGGCATCCAGGGAAAATACACATAGACAAACATACACACACCCTCACAGAGACATCCATAGAAAAAGCTCAAAGACATATGCACACACCCTCACAGACAGCCAAAGAAAATGCACAAAGACATACACACCCACCCTCACAGAGAGACCCACAAAAAAAAAATACATACACACTCATAGAGACATAAACCAAAGCACAAAGACATAAAGACAGACACCCACAGAAACACTAACAGGAGGAAACATTTATGCACCTTGCATCCCCTAAATCAATGTTGTGTGATATGCATGATAAAAAAAATGCAGAAATTAAGAGATCACTTTTTAAAGAATCATATTTGTAAATGTGCAAACAAAAATAATTCTGTGAATTCAAAATTGTACATTAATGATCTGGGTAGATGGCTAGATGAAGAAAAGTACTTTTAAAAGGTTGACACATGTTTGTTTGTTTTTCCCCATTTTCCCCAACCAAGAGCACGACTTCAATTATAGTGTACAAATGTTCCCATCTGTCAGCTGTAATTATGGATTTTGAAAATGCTGTACTCTATATGGTCTTGGTGGAACCATAAACTGTGGTACTCATACCATTAGATCTGGTTAAATTCAGGATTTAGGCTTGTTGGTATGTATTTCAAAATTAAGTCAGCTGTAGTGTAAACTGAACAGTTTTAAGTTAACCTGTCTCATTTCAAACACTGAGCAATCTTAGTCTGAGAGTATAACATTTTATGCAGATGTAAAAATCTTAGATAAAATGCCTCCTTGCATCTGGAAAGTCCCTGCATAAAGTGGCAGTAAACTGGAATGTAAGATATATATATATATATATATATATATATATATATATTTATACACAGTATATATATAAAATGCATATCTTCCAAAAGGGCACCTACCATTTGTGTATTGAGGAGGAAACATTTCTGCATGGTATTAAATATATCATTTTTACAGCATTGTCAAATAATCATAAATACACTGCTGCTAAAAAAATGTGTTTTTATAGACCCCTGGCCCCACCATACAACTGCTACCACACTGAAGTCACAATCCGAAATTGCACAAAGAAATAAAAAACATTTGCTAAATAAGTCCTACCCCCTCTGCAAATGAAAGTGATCAGCCGTCTGACTCAGGCACACACTGTACAAACAAAGTGCCAAGTCTGTCTCACACTGTGCATAGTGGTTTAGTGCACACTCAGAGATCCTCTCAAATGCTAATACTTTACTCCTTGTAATAACATTTCCCGTGCTCAATTAGTACTCTGCTGTAGTACCTACTGGTGGCTGCCAAAATTTAAAAAAAATATATATCTACGCATTACTCCCTACTTGCATATGGCAGTGATTTGATTCAACCCCCCAAATCTGAGTCCATAACTCATCCCTAGATAGGGTTCAGTGGGTCTGAATAGTACTGTATGCAGAAATATTACACCAACTACACCAAGAAGGCCAGAACAATGGCAAACAAACAAAAAACAAGCTGAAAAAAGAATGAAACACCAAGCAGAAATACATGCAGCAGAGAATGCTCCTATGTTGCCAGAACACCCACTTCAAGACACCCACCCAATTGTGGCCCTGCTCTCAGCGCTGCTCCTACCTAAAATTAAGCAGCTGCAAACTGGAATTGACTCACTTTCAACAGATTTCAAAGGTTTTACAGCAAGAATGTAGCAGACTGAACAAAGGATTGCTGACACCAAAGACAGACAGAGAGAGACAGCTGAAAAGGTCACAAATTAACAACAGCAGAACAAGATCCTTCTCAACAGAATAGATGACCTGGAAAACTGCTCAAGGGACAATAACTTGAGGGTTGTTGGCCTCCCGGAGACAGTACCAAGCGCAGAGCTTATTAGATTTGCAGAAAGTATGTTACCAACACTTTCAAATATCTCTTCAGAAGAAATTCCATGCGTGGTGGAAAGGGCCCACATAGTGGGCAATCCAAACAGAGACACCAAGAACAGAAGAAGTCCACGCCACATCATGATCAAATACCTACATTTTAAGGACAAAATCATGCTCCTCAGGGCATATCACAAGAATACACCACTGCTTTATGAAGGGAACAAAATCCTCCTATTCCAGGACTATTCTGCCGAAATCTCCAAAAGACGCAAGGAGTTCTCCCTCTATTGTAAAAACATAACAGAAGCTGTTCGCGCAGTCTCTTTTCTATATCTTGCGAGATTTAGGCTCCAGACCACAGAAGGACCAAATTATTTTGAAGACCCAAGACAGCTACAAAAATTCTTGAGAAGGGAAATGCCTGAAACAGAGAACCCTCCATAGAGAGACTGTATCAAGCCATGTTGGTTAGTAATGCAGAATTTTTCTGATCTATTGATGCTGAATACACGGAATTCAGACCCAGCCGCAAAATATGAAAGGAAAAATATCTAGTTCAGAGTTGGGGATGGGAGGAAAATACAGTTAGTTAGAAATAAATAAATAGTTGGCAGGGTGGGCACTGAGAAGTGTACAGAACCTCAATACCTCTTGTTATAGCATTGTTTTTTTATTGTTTACTAATTTATTAAAAATTGTTTATATGTTCAGAAACAGTCGATCCTCTCCTCTTCCTGGGGTACTACAGCTAAAGTCGTCTCACGATCCTAAACTTCTGATTCTCCATCTCCAAGCAACGAGATTCATATTCAGGTATTTATTAATACACTCATGCCTACACCAACCACAACACAAACTATGACATGGCACTTGCTGATTTAAATATAATTAGTTATAATGAAGGGGGTATCACATCCCCCCAGAAGAGGCGGTCCATCTTAAAGTTCTTAAACAGACAAATGGCAGATATAGCAATTTTAGAAGAGACTCATTTATCTATTGCAGAACACCTAAAACTGAAGCTGAGCTGGGTGGGGGCATTTTTTACACCTTATGAGGCCAAGAGAGCCAGAGGAGTAGCAATACTATTTAAGAAGAATCTTCCATACCGCATTATTAAAACCAAAATTGACCCCTTAGGGAGGTATATACTACCTCAATATACAAAACCTAACCTTTACTCTAGCAGGAGTCTATGGTCCACAAACCCAGAAGGAAGAATTCTGATACCCTGCAATCCCAATTAATTTCACATCCTCCCCAATAATTGTAGGGGACGATTTCAACAATGCACCACAGACTCTCACAGACAGGTTAAGAAACCCAGTAGTATAAGGTGTAAAACCACTAACCTATAAAAATTCTAAAAAAGAATCATTACTAATCAGATCTTTCATAAAGGTCCTTAAAACCCAAGATATTTGGAGAGTGACACACCCAGAGACTAAGGACTACACATGCATGTTGTTAGCTAAGGAAACTTTGTCAAGAATAGACTATTTTCTGGACTCACAGCTCTAGTCCCAAAAATCATAGACACAAAAATTGAAGCAGTGACCATTTCTGACCATGCACCAATCATACTGACATTACAAACTGGCCCTTCCATAAAACAGTGATAGATGGGTATTTCCTACATACCTTTACAAGGACCCAAATTTTTATAGATATATTCTGGGAGAGTGGCTTTTCTACCAATCATTGAATGCAGAACATGTGGGTGACCACATACTCTTCTGGGAAGCGGCGAAAGCCATTCTTCGAGGGGCTATTTCTTCCAATGCAGAGGGCATTAAAAAAAACATAAAGAAAGACGGGATCTCTTGCTAAAGCAATTGCTGAATGCAAGAAATAAATACCTTAGATAGCCCAATGTAGCAAATAAAATTAAATACACAGACGTTAAAACGCAAAGAGACAATTACCTACACTAACAAGCTAACTATACTCATTTTAAGACCATGGCTAGATTTTATAGATATGGGAATAGGACAGGGAAACTACTGGCAAACATCACTAGGTTAACTACAAAAAAAAGCTCTATATTGGCAATTTGAAAGGATCCGGTCACACTCACAAAGGACATAGACATTAAACAAACGTTTGTAGATTTCTATCATAAATTATACGAGGAACAGAGGGTTGACTCCACGATGAAAGACTCATTTTGGGAAACTATTAACCTACCTAAGATAGGAGAGGAAAACTTAACTACCCTTAATCAGAAAGTGCTAGAAGTACAAGAGGTTATTAAATCGATTCCGCTGGCTAAAACACCTGGACCTGATGGCCTTCCATGAGAATTCTATAAGATCATGAATTTAGAAATAAGCACCTCTCTGGCAGGCCTATACAATGGGATGCTGGAGGGAAGAGTCAACCTCTCTACCCGATTTTTCAGAGGCCAACATTAGCATCATACATAACATGGGTAGAGACCCTCTCTTACCCCACTCTTATCGGCCAATATTCCTGTTAAATCAGGATTACAAAATTTTAACCAAATTATTGGCAAACAGACTATCCCGCCTGCTACCAAATATCATCCACACAGATCAGACGGGCTTTGTCAAGGGAAGTTCCTCTGTTCTCAACATACGCAGGGTACAAACGGTCCTACAGTATTATTGGCAGATTTCTAATTCCAAACATAGGAACACTCAGGGAGAGTCTGCTCTGCTACTTGTGAATGCAGAGAAAGCCTTCGATAAGGTGTTATTGGACTATTTATTCACAACATTACACATGATAGGTATCCAGGGACCATTTACTCAAGTGCTGACAACACTATATCACTCACCACAAGCATCCCTTTTGATTAATGGCTCTAGGACACAAACTTTCACTTTATAAAGGGGAACACAACAGGGCTGCCCTCTCTCACCCCTACTATTCAACATAGCGATTGAACTTTTGGCTTGGGAAATTAGGGAATATACTTCAGGTTTAAAACTAGTGGAGTCGGTCCTACATCTTTCACTGTTTGCAGACAATATGATTCTCTTTATTCAAGACCCCCAACAGAATTTGCCAAAAATAATGGGAATAATAGCACAATTTGGGAACATTTCAGGGTATCAAATAAACAGGATAACTGAATAAGTATTGCTCACACCCAACTCCTCTAAAGATATACCAGGATATGAATTTAAGGTTGTTTCATAGAGCATCAAATACTTAGGAATAATGTTACACACTGACCCTAGGAGGTGGTATAGTCTTAACTACAAGCCTTTAATGAGTAAATTACAAACCCTTGTGGAGGGCTGGCGGAAAATACCAATCTCACTGTCAGGTAGGGTAAATCTCGTTAAGATGATCCTATTCCCCAAACTATTATATTTTTTCCAAATGCTCCCTGTCATTCTAAAACATTCAGACCTCCAATTCCTAAAACAACTCATACTCAAATTTGTTTGGGCCAATAAAAAAAAACATAGAGTAAGCTACTCAAAATTGTCAGCACCTAAAGAGTCAAGGGGTTTAGCGTAGCCTAACATTGAATTATACAACAGGGCGGCACAATATAAAATAGTAGCTGACTGGCTGACACACAACCAACAATTCACAAATCCTAAATTGGAAGAACTAATTAAACTGTGGTCTATAGAATTCTTACCTCATATAACAATGGACCAATCAAGCAAATAGTTAAACGGAAACAGTGTTTTGGAACTGCCGGTTAGGGCTTGGGGACTGACATGCAAAAGGTTGGGAACAAATTACAAACTGATTAAGTTTCTCCCATGGCAGGGTGACCCTTAATATCCCAGCAGGCATATCTACTGCAGCTTTTCACATTTGGAAAAGATTAGGTATCCACGCTGTAGGTCAGACACTTACGGAGGATAGAAAACATATGTTACCTTTAAGAGACTTACCCAACACATATGACCTTCCACCAACACATCAATTTTCATATCTGCAGGCAAGACACTACCTTAATAGCTTCTTGATAGCATATGACTCCTCAAAAGACACACAGGTTACTAAAATACTGAACAGGGTTAAAGGGGGCATGACATCAATTTCACCCATCTACTCCCTTCTCTTGGCCTTGATTAGTGAGAAAACCTTACAGGAAATGTCACAAAGGTGGTCCGCTCTTCTGGGGGAGGGGGAATTTCCATTGACACTCTAAAAAAAAGCATTCAGACAGTTGAGAAAGCCACTCTTGCCTCAGAAAATAGAGAGTCACACTTCAAATTATTACATAATGTGTATGTATCACCTAAACAATTCTACCACTGGGTGGGGAACAATGAGAGTGTTTGCCCACGATGCAGAGCCAATAAGGCAGACACCCTACTTATGATATGGAACTGTCCATATATGGTAAAGTTCTGGGGAATGGTGGGTCACTGGCTCTCCACCACCATTTTAAAGACAAATATTAAATTATTCTTAAATATACTATTTCTTAGCAACTTAGGAATATTCCCAGAGGTAAGGTTATGCATTCTAAACCTCATACTATTAGCAAGATGCCTCATTTTTCAAAATTGGCTAAAAAGAAACCCTCCTACAGTACGTGCCCTGAAACACAGTGTACTTACCTAAATCTTTATGGAACAATTCGGTGGTATGGGAGACATACAAAACAGAGTAAAGAGATTTATGGAAAAGTGGGGACCCTATATTTCTATTATACCAATTCAAACTCGACACACTCTAATAACCCCATTTATCAATACACAATTGAGAGGAGAATGGAGATTGGAGAACTAGACTGGCTGGTAAGCGCCCTAGGGAGAGGGATACTGTATTTGACAACTGAAGATGCTGCCGTCGAAGGGTAGGTGGCAATGCAAATACAAAACAACGACTGAAAATAGTCCCAATTTAAATTAAGAAAGAACACAGAAGTTTAAATGTTTAATGTTGTAGAGTAGATAATTCAAGAGATATAAAGGTTAAAAAATGTTTATCACAGAGTGTCCCTTTTTCAAGCTAGAAAGGAATATTCTGATACAAATACTGAAGTACAAGAAGCAGAAAATGTGATACTACTATATTGTAAAATCTGTAAAACTCATTAATGTACCGTTTGAATTCACAAGAAATTGTATTGCATTTTTGTTCATTCTGTGATGAATACAACAAATAAATATATTTTAAAAAAATATATAAAATAAGCGTACAAAATAGAAGTGCTATAGACTGTGCTCGAGTGATGTCAATGCACAATAGCACTAATGTTAAAACAACATATAAGGACTATGGATCCAGCAAAAATTAGCTTTGACCAAAAAACATTTCTCTTAAGCTTCACTTTATTTTCACTAGAATTTTCATAGGTCTCCTGAAATCTGAGATATATCAACAATCACACCTGCAACTTCTGAGGCAGGTAACCAGCAGGAATATGATAAAGGGGCGCTTTAGCTTATTCTCCATCTTTTCATCACCAGAACATTTTTTCAGGCCTACTGAAAAAAAAATTACAAAGTTCTGTATATTTTGAGTCCTTATCAAGTCTTGCTGATGTGTTCTTATTATAGTATATTCATATGCTCATATGAGAATATGGACAGTGCTGCTATACATCTCTGATATACTTAGGACTAACTAGAATAGAGATAATGAGCAAGACTTGTAATGAATAAAAGCTTTTAGTGTTTCATATCCTATACTGTTACTATGACTAGTAGTCTGGTCAAAAAAAGTGGATTTTAAAGTAAAAAACATAATTTATGTAAGAACTTACCTGATAAATTAATTTCTTTCATATTGGCAAGAGTCCATGAGCTAGTGACGTATGGGATATACAATCCTACCAGGAGGAGGGGCAAAGTTTTCCAAACCTTAAAATGTCTATAAATACACCCCTCACCACACCCACAATTCAGTTTAACGAATAGCCAAGTAGTGGGGTGATAAAATAATTAAAAAGGCAAACAGGGAGGGGGCGGAGCCGGCCAAGAAAGAACATGGCCGCATATAACTGAAGCTCCGGCAACATCCACTTGATGTATTAATAAAGAAGGGGGCAAAACACCGCAAGTAGGCACTAAAAGGTGCCTCACATGAGCTGAAGTTGGGGGTGAAGTTTTGGGATCGGAGGCATAGTTACAGACGGCGGGAGAATCCGAGACACGGCAGATCAGCAGAGGCCCAACTGAAGTGCCCGCACAGCGCGCAATATCTCCTGGCCAGATAACGGCTGTCGCACCTAGTAATTGAGCAGCAAAGACAGGGTAATCCAAATACTCTGGAGGCAACTGAACACAGAAACCCTACTGTAAGGGGCAGGATTCTTTACCATATCTCAGGCCGTCACAGAGGCTTAACAGACCACGCGGCAAGCAGCGCGCCTTGGGAAATTGCAAGAAAAGCCATAAGCCTGTTGCAAACAGGAGAGAACTTCGGGGACACCATCATAAAGTAAGTTGGACGTGTTTTTTCTTTTTATTGGGGTCGCAGGAAAAGAGAAAGGCCCTTATAGAATGAGCAATTTATCACAGGGCATAGATACGCATCCCAGCACTGCATTAAAGAAACAGTAATTAAAAGAGCCTGTCTTCACAAATTCACATAACTGGGCCCCTTATAACAGTAAAACACTGTCAGGTATAGAAGAATTCACAGAGGAAAAGGCAACAAAACCTCAAAAAGAGACACTATACAGACTTTCATGTTATAAAATGGCTGCTAAAAAATAGAAAGCAGACAAAGCACAGAAATCTGCAACCACTGGAGGGGGGAAATTAAATTATTTTTTTAAGCCATTTGACAGTGTGAACACATTATCAGTGGAAGCTACACAGTTGGATATGTCAGACTCCACAGACCCTACGCCTATAACGAGAGCGGATTTGAGTTTGCTACCCACTAAAGATGACCTTAGCTCATTCATGATACACGTTAGTAAGGCGATAAAAGATGGCTTGGCTGAGGTTAAAAGGGAAATCAATGCTCTGGGACAAAGGGTGCTCCACCTAGAGGAGCAAGCTGAGGAATACACACAGACCATTGATGACATGACCAGTGCATTGCAGCAACAAAATACTACAATACTGCAGCTACAGTCGCAAGTCGAGGATCTCGACAACAGAGGGAGGCGACAAAATTTAAGAATCAGGGGAGTGCTTGAACAGATCCTGCCACCACAAATCCCACCTTATTTACAGAACTTGTTTAAGTTCCTGATGGGATTAGACAAAGAAGACACAATACTTTAGTTAGACAGAGCACACCGCACTCTTAGAGCTAAGCCATCACCCTTGGCGCCACCCAGAGACATAATTTTCTGCTGCAACAAATTTGCAGACAAAGAAAAAATCATGATGGCTGCGAGAAAGAAATCCCCAATCAGATTCGGGAGGATTCCCTCCAGATCTTCTCCGATCTTAGTCCTTTAACACTTGCAAAACGGAAAGAGGCAAGATATCTTACTCTGCACCGAACAGAGCTGGACATCCCTTATAGATGGGGTTTCCCCTTCGCCATCAGAGTTAACAAAGATGACAAAACCTATACCTACAAAGACCCTGAAGATTTAGAAACATTTTGTCAACAATTAGACATCCCGCAGCCTTCCTTGCCTTCAATAAAAGACCTCATAGCTGATAAGTCTACACAAAAGAAACTCCCAAAGAATACCCAACAAACTGAATGGACGACAGTGCCGAAAAAGAGAAGAAATACAACTGCCGCCTCGCAAGCTCAGATGGGAGCAGATTCGGAGCCAACATTAAGGGAGTACTTTCTTTGCTTTTGTTTGAGATATTCCCAAGAAGGAGTTTGAATAGAGACAGTCATGAAACTGGCTAATTAGGACTATTGACTCCTGCATTATGCATGGATATACTTTGACTCGAGTTGAAGCATGCGGGGGCTCACTCGAGGGCCTCCTTCTTTCCTCCTTTCCCTTAATTCCCCCAGTTAATAATTCAGTCCCCCTTAGCTAAACAAATAATATAATATAACATCAAGAATGGGTAGGCATATAAGGTGCCTCACTCCCCCTACCTCCTTTATTTCCTTACTCCGCTTATTGGGAGTAATTATTTAATCCACCGCCCTAACCCCCCCTTCCCCCAATTGTGTGATGCGAGAACATTACCCACTATGTTGTTTGAAATGTTATTGTTGGATGATTTTTATATCTCTTTTGAATTGTTTACACTTGTTATTTATCTATTACAGTATAGAAACCACCATCTATTCTTTCCTACTTGCACGTACTAATTCCGGAGAACGAAAAGCAACTTTCTTCTCTACAGCTTTCTTCTGCCCTTACCCTTTCCTTACTAACAGGGGACCGCAACTCAGGCCGCAGATGAGATGTCTGAGGGTAAGAATATGCAGTTCATTAATATACACACAACAACATGGCTAATCCTGTAATAAACATTTTATCACAGAACACAAAGGGTTTGAATTCTCCTACAAAGAGAGCAATCACCTTACGCAGTTTAGCCAAGCAAAAAGACTCAATTATATTTCTTCAAGAGACGTACTTTGTGAGGGAGTCAGAACCCAAATTCCACTCTAAAGAATTTACAATAGGCTATTATAGCTCAGAGTAAAAAAACGGGGTGTGTACATTATTTCACAAAAACATACAATTCCAACTTCATAAAAGAGTAACAGACACTGAAGGTAGAATACTACTCTTGACGGGACTGTTGTTTCATCAGCCAGTGACACTGGTTAATGTTTATGACCCCAATAGTAAGAAGGCAGAATTTTTTCAAACATTACAAAACCTAGTAGCAGAGCATAAAACTGGAACCCTCATATTAGGAGGGGACTTGAATGTTATTTTAGATCCCACATTGGACGCCTCTTCTAACAGACCTACCGCTCAAACACGGCCACCTAACCTGGTGTTCAAATGTCTAGTACACCTAGGCCTACTTGATACCTGGAGGTTGAAGCACCCAACACAGCGCAACTACACCTTTTTCTCTTTCCCTTGGTCGGTATACACCAAAATTGACTACATTTTCATAGACAGAAACCACCTATCTTTACTTAAGGACGCAGATATTCAACCAACCCCTTGGTCAGACCACTCACTGACATGTACCCAAATACAATTGGCCAACTACCCAACTACTCCATTTATTTGGAGAATGGACAATTCTTTATTACATCACCCACACACAGCGGAGGCATTAGCAACTTCTCTAAAAGAGTATTTCCACATCAATGCGACACCAAACACCTCCCCCCGCATGATATGGGAAGCTCATAAAGCAGTAATTAGGGGAGACTGCATCAAACGCACCTCATATAGGAGGAAAATGTATAACCAAAAAATAGACACCCTGACTACACAATTAGGCCGCCTGGAATTAAGCCACAAAAACTCCCCGAAAGACAAAGTGCTGCTCAAACGAGTAACAGAGACCAGACAAGAACTTAATAAGATATTATTGAAGGAGGCTCAGAGACGAGCACTAAATCTTAAAAAGACCTACTTCTTTGAGGGCAACAGAGCAGGCCCGTTATTAGCCAGAGCTTTAAAAGCTCAAACATTAAAATCGCAAATACATACGTTAACGACCCCTGAAAATTTAGACATTCTAGATAGTGAAGGTATTGCAAATCATTTTAAGGAATATTATTCCAAGTTATACAATCTAGAGGTAAATGACACACCTGAACATCTGTCACTAATGAGAGAATACATCAGTAAAGCAGACCTACCTACCATACAACCAGCACAACGCACAGTAATGGAGAGCCCCATAAGTCTACTAGAGGTCGTGTCAGCAATGAAGGACCTACCGTCCGGCAAAAGCCCGGGGACAGACGGCTTCTCGATGCGTACTATAAAGCTTATAGGCACATCCTGGGCCACACTTACTCCATTTATTTCATACATTGGAGGAGGGGGGTACACTCTCTCAAGACATGTTGACGGCACATATCTCAGTCATACCCAAGCCCCCAAAAAATTTAACAGACCCCAGTAGTTACAGGCCGATATCCCTTCTAAATATGGATATTGTCAGGGTTCCTTCCACTGTACTGTACCTTTAAGAGGTTCCCTCTCTATCTCCCATTAGTGCTATATAAGACCTCCCTTTCATGTACACATTGCTTGGTTATTTCTTCCATTGCATGCATCTGCAACTCCTGACTCAAGACTCCAAGCCTATGTACCAAACCTATCTTTGATACACCATCCTGCAAGTGTATCCTGCTACTTCAGCCTGCAGATTTCCTAACCTCTTACCTGGGTTAGCCCCAGCAGCACCTCAAAGTACAGCCTGTGTTAGCCAACTTCCCTCCCGCTCTGCTCACTCACCGGTAAGCTGTCAGCTTCTCTCCTGTGCTGCGCTGCAGCTCACACATCCTCACAGCGAGTCAGAGTTGGCGCGTGTGACGTCATCAGCTGTAGCCACTTGTACAGCTCTCCCTGGTCACCGCGCTCAGAGAACAGGCTGCTCCGCTCATCTGCACCTACCGCCTGTACAACTGTTTCCGCTCACTCTGCTTCAGGGACAGACCGCTTTACTCCACTGGATACAGGACGTATGTTGTATGCCCTTTGCTTAAGCCTTACAATAAGAACTGCCTATCTATATTGTGACTTAACCGCAAAACCTATTTCCCTATGTTCACTAGTTATGTAAGCACTGCTTGTCTTCCCTGAAGTTATAGTCTCAATCTGTTTATCTGGTTACTACTTCTAGATATATGCCCTATTTCTCTTTTGTGCTCATTAAGTTATATGGGTACAAGGTGACAGGGGCAACAATAACACACACAGTTATATACATTTGGGCCTCCACTGTTAAACTGTGTGTAACATATTGGTCATCAAGTTGTGTTACACAAGACAGAGGTTTAAATAATCTTAAAGAATTTGACATAATAACCAAGCCAACATGACCTCTGAGGAAGTAGCAGATCAAATTGCTAATATGTCTCAGCGTATTGATAGTCTTACACAGAATGTAAGAGATTTACAGAGTGATAATGAAACTGTTAAAACTTGTCTCAGAGACCTCTACAACACCAAGGGTAACCCCCCTGTACAGGCACCTGATCCCCAGGTCAGTCTGCCCGAACATTTTTCAGGAAACAGGACTCTGTTCAGGGAGTTCAAAAACTCATGTCTCCTGCTGTTTGAGTTAAAACCAAACACTTACAGGACTGACAGATTGAAAGTCCTTACTATCATATCTTTTCTTAGGGCTGAGCCCCGTGCATGGGCTGACACTTACTATGAGATTCAAGATCCCATTTTGAATTCCTTAGATTACTTTTTAAAGGAGATGTCATCACTATACGATGACCCCTTTAAGCAAAGCTCAGCTGAAGCTTCTATTAGAGCTTTGAAACAGAACAGGCAACCTGTAGAGGATTACATTGCCCAGTTCAAAATTCATGCAAGGGATTCCCAATGGAATGAACCCTCCTTGAAGAATTATTTTCGGTTAGGCTTATCAGATGACATCAAAGATGAGCTATCTAGGATTGGCATCCCCACATCCCTTGAAGATTTATACACCCTATCAATCACCATTGATAGAAGGATCAGGGAGCGCCGACATGAGAAGGCAGGCCATTCCGTCACCCCAAGGAAACTCACATCACCAGTTACTCATAAAGAATATGATGTGGAGACTCCAATGGAGATTGGTGTAATCAAGGGTCCCCTTACTCAACAAGAGAAAAACAGAAGGCGCCTTCTGAATCTCTGCATGTACTGCGCCTCAAGAGACCATGAAGTTAAAGCTTGCCCCCTTTTGTTAAAGCAAAAGTCTGGTAGGTCCAGAGACACCATAAGCTATCATAACCTTAAGGACAAGAATAGCGCTTATTTTTTCTTATCTCTCTCCTTACAGTGGCATCATCGCAGGGTCAAAACTGAAGCTCTCATTGATACAGGAGCGTGTGGTAAATTCATTGACCTTGAGTATGTAAGGGCCAATAAAATACCTGTTGTTGCAAAATCTTCTCCTGTCTCATTTAACATTGTTGATGGTTCTCCTCTCTCCTCAGGTCCAGTTATTCAACAAACCGTACCCTTAATCATGTGTACCACTACTGGTCATAAAGAAACCATAACCTTTAACGTAATTACCTCCCCAATGTTTCCTCTCATATTAGGTATATCCTGGTTAAAGACACACCAACCTACACTAAATTGGATTGACCTTTCCATTTCACTACCATCTACATATTGCGTAAAAAACTGTTACACCACACATCATATCTCAGTATTATCTGAACCTACACTACCTAATTGTTATGTAGATTATTCTGACGTTTTTAGTAAAAAATAAGCACAATCTCTACCTCCACACAGAGTATATGACTGTCCAATTGAGTTATTACCAGGGTCTACTATACCCTACGGTCATATTTATCCACTATCAAAATCTGAGTTGGATCATCTAAAAAAATTACTTGCAGGAAAATCTGGAGAAGGGATTTATCAGACCTTCCACTTCACAGCTGGTGCTGGTATTTTCTTTGTAAGAAACAAAGATGACTCACTCAGGCCCATTATCAATTACAGGGAACTCAATAAAAGAACAATAAAAAATAGGTACCCACTTCCACTAATCCCAGAACTCATAGAGAGGTTACGTGGAGCCCAGGTCTTCACAAAATTGGACCTAAGAGGCGCATATAACCTCATCAGAATTTGTGCCGGCGACGAGTGGCTAACAGCATTTAGAACCCGATACGGGTTATTCGAGTATGTTGTTATGCCATTCGGACTCTGCAATGCGCCGGCTACATTCCAAAAATGTATCAATGATATTTTTTGTGACATTATGGATGTCTACATAGTAGTGTAGTAGATGACATTCTGATATACTCACAAAATCTGCAGGATCATATCCAACATGTCACAACAGTCCTTAACTGGTTACGTACACATAGCCTTTACACCAAACTCGAGAAATGTTTATTTCATGTAAACCAGGTATCCTTCTTGGGTCATCACATCACCTCCACTGGAATTAAAATGGAGGAAACTAAAGTCAATTGTATTAAACATTGGCCTACCCCTAAGTGTAAAAAAGATATAGAAAGCTTCCTTGGGTTTGCAAATTTCTATCGCAAGTTCATTCATAAATTTGCTGCATTGACTAAACCACTATCAGACCTCACAAAATTGAACAATAAGTTTCATTGGTCACAACTTACTCAACAGGTTTTTGATACCCTAAAAAATCGATTTACCACCGCTCCTATACTTCAGTTCCCCGACAACAATTTACAGTTTATTTTGGAAGTCGATGCCTCTGATTTTGCCTTAGGAGCTGTCCTCTCTCAGAGGAAGTCTTTTAAAGAACCCATTCACCGGGTAGCTTTTTTCTCAAGGGTGATGGGGAAAAAGAGCTATTGGCGATAAAGAGCTCCTTCGACCATTGGCGTCATCTCCTAGAGGGTTCTACACATCCTATAGTTATCCTCACTCATCACAAGAATTTGCAATACCTCCATACGAACAGGACCCTCTCATTACGACAACTCAGGTGGAGTCTTTATTTCTCACGATTCCAATATGTCATTACTTATAGGCCTGGATCCAAAAACGCCAAGGCAGACGCACTGTCAAGAATGTATCAAAAACCTGATACAGAAAACCTTCCTTCTACTGTGATACCGAAAGAAAACATTATAGCTTCCCTCATTTTAAAGCCACTAGAAATTAAATCTTCACAAGAAAGTGATTCTTCTAAACCAACTAATCTACTACAAAAGGCTACCGATGGTTTATATTACCATAACCATCTTCTATACATTCCACCTGATTTAAGGAATACTATTCTGAATTCCGTTCATGATTCTCCATTGGCAGGTCATCTAGGGATCCACAAAACTCTAGCTTTAGTGAAACGATCTTACTGGTGGCCCTCTTTGGTGCCATACGTCAAACACTATATCTCCCAATGTATTATCTGCTCCAGTTCAAAACCATCCCATATGCGACCTGTAGGATTGCTACAACCTAATCCAATACCAAGCAGGCCATGGACTGATGTCTCCCTTGATTTCATTGTGGATCTACCTAACTCATCGTCAAACACTTGTATAATGGTTGTGGTTGATATGTTCTCCAAAATGGCACACTTCATTCCAACTACCTCCGTTCCCAGTGCATCCTTGACCTCCCAACTTTTCATCAGAGAAATCATCCGTCTTCATTGTATTCCAACCAGTATACTCACAGACAGGGGTTTTCAGTTCATGTCAAAATTCTGGAAGCAATTATGTATAGCTTTACAAATAATGCAAAAACTTACCACATCATATCATCCTCAGTGCAACGGACAAACGGAAAAGACCAACCAGTGGTTGGAACAGTACCTCCGTTGCTACTGTTCCCAGCAACAGGATTCCTGGTACACATTCCTCCCGTTGGCAGAATTCGCATATAACAACACTCCTAATGCCTCAACCAAGTTTAGTCCATTCTTCATCAACAACGGTATTCACCCCAGAAACCATATGCTCCCTAGAATCGAATCCACCTGCCCTCAAGTGAACGACACTGTAAATGACATCTCGCAAGCATTTACCGTCATAGAAGACAATATCAGACATGCTCAAGCGTCTTATAAAAAACACTACGATCTTCGTCACAGACAACAACCGGAATACCAAATAGGCCAAACTGTTTGGCTATCCACTAAAAACCTAAAGCTCCATTTACCTTCCAAAAAGCTAGCTAGACTTTTCATAGGACCTTTTCCGATAGTGGCACTGCCGAATCCAGTTACTGTCACCTTGAAGCTGCCAGATAACTACCGAATTCATCCAACTTTTCATGTGTCCCTCATCAAACCCTGTGAATCTCCAGCTTCCGATCACATAGTCGATCTTACTAACCAAAACTTGACCGACGACATTGATTATGAGGTTCATAGCATCCTGGACTCTCGGCTCCGGAGTGGTCGTTTGGAATATCTAATTCATTGGAAGGGTTTTGATGCTTCAGAGGATTCATGGGAACCCGCCACAAACGTCTCTGCTCCTCGACTTGTATCTCTGTTTCATCGTCGTAATCCTGAGAGGCCGGTTCCTTGAAACCTCACTGTGGTTTCCTTGGGGGGGGGGGGACTCTGTCAGGGTTCCTTCCACTGTACTGTACCTTTAAGAGGTTCCCTCTCTAACTCCCATTAGTGCTATATAAGCACCTCCCTTTCATGTACACATTGCTTGGTTATTTCGTCCATTGCATGCATCTGCAACTCTTGACTCAAGACTCCAAGCCTATGTACCAAACCTATCTTTGATACACCATCCTGCAAGTGTATCCTGCTACTTCAGCCTGCAGATTTCCTAACCTCTTACCTGGGTTAGCCCCAGCAGCACCTCAAAGTACAGCCTGTGTTAGCCAACTTCCCTCCCGCTCTGCTCACTCACCGGTAAGCTGTCAGCTTCTCTCCTGTGCTGCAGCTCACTCATCCTCAAAGCGAGTCAGAGCTGGCGCGTGTGACGTCATCAGCTGTAGCCGCTTGTACAGCTCTCTCTGGTCACCGCGCTCAGAGAACAGGCTGCTCCGCTCATCTGCACCTACCGCCTGTACAACTGTCCGCTCACTCTGCTTCAGGGACAGACCACTTTACTCCACTGGATACAGGTCGTATGTTGTATGCCCTTTGCTTAAGCCTTACAATAAGAACTGCCTATCTATATTGTGACTTAACCGCAAAACATATTTCCCTTTGTTCACTAGTTATGTAAGCACTGCTTGTCTTCCCTGAAGTTATAGTCTCAATCTGTTTATCTGGTTACTACTTCTAGATATATGCCCTATTTCTCTTTTGTGCTCATTAAGTTATATGGGTACAAGGTGACAGGGGCAACAATAACACACACAGTTATAAACATTTGGGCCTCCACTGTTAAACTGTGTGTAACAACTTAACATATTGGTCATCAAGTTGTGTTACACAAGACAGAGGTTTAAATAATCTTTAAGAATTTGACAGATATAAAGATCCTGGGTAAAATCTTGGCGAAAAGAATTAATGTCGTATTGCAGTCCCAAATACACACTGATCAGGTGGGTTTTGTCCCTGGGCGGGAGGCTAGAGACAACACGATTAGAGCCTTAACACTTATTTCCTATGCTAAACATCATAAAATTCCAGCTGCCCTCTTGGCGATCGACACCGAGAAGGCATTTGATCGTATTAGCTGGGGGTTCTTATGAGAGACGTTAAAAGCACTAGGGTTTGGCCCACACATGACCGCATGCATACTTTGCCTTTACACAAACCCCTCTGCAACAGTTAAGGTGAACGGAATGTTGTCAGGGTCTTTTCAGATCCAGAATGGCAAACGCCAGGGATGTCCTCTATCCCCCATTCTTTTCATTCTAACCATGGAAGTTTTTGCGGCGCATTTTCGACGTAACCAGGAGATACAGGGCATAAAAATAGGTCCACATGACTTTAAAATAGCACTATACGCGGATGATGTGCTCTTCACAATCACCAACCCACTCCATACTGTACCTATAATCTTAAACGAAATCAACACTTTTGGCCGGTTCTCAGATTTCTCGGTAAACACTCAGAAGTCGGAGATCCTAAATGTCTCCATGACACAAGCTGACTTCCTTACTGTATCGGCTGCATGTCCAATGATTTCTCGAAATACAACTATAAAATACTTAGGGGTACACATATCCTCTAGTCATACGCAACTATTCAAAGAGAACTACTCCAAACTCCTAAAAAAGACACAACAGGACCTCCGTACTTGGGCCCTAAAGCCAATATCTTGTGGGGACTCACACAATGCATCAAAATGACCACATTACCTAGAGTACTGTACTTGTTTCAGACAGTTCCTATACCTCTCCCCAAATGGTACTTAGCTCAACTTCAAAGATATATCAATGCTTTTTGGGGGAAAAGTAAACCTAGGATTAACAAAACAAATATGTACAGAGCAACAATACACGGGGGGCTGGGATTGCCGGACCTAACAACATATTACAATGCAGTAACTCTACAGAGAATTTTGGTCTGGCATAGGGCAGGTGATACAAAGGCATGGGTGTCCCTAGATTCACATATCCTTAGAGTCCCATCTGTGGGAGCACTGTGTTGGGTGCCGAAATCTCTACGCCCTCCTCAATGCAGTGATTTAGTGATACATAAACATGTTTTTGACTCATGGGACAATATCAAACTACAGCAAACCCACATTACTGGAGCTTGCTCACCCCTTTTCCCCATCTCCCTGAACGCTAAGATGATAGGGGGCCTAGACAGAGGACAACAGAGGCTAACTGAATAGGGATACACTATTCCGCTAAAGGACTTCACACATAATGGGAATTTAGCAGGGAGAGAAAGTCTGAATACAGTGGGGGGGGGGGGGGAGATATTCCAATTGGCTAAAATATTCCCAATTAAAACATTTCATACACACTTCCCCACACCAGAAAGACTATCTCAGGGAGCTAACCCCCTTTGAAAACCTTTGCACAAGCAAAACTCCCCTGCAGCATGCTCTGTCCGTAGAAAGAACACTTCTTCAAACAGAACACACACAAACACTCCCCTCATACACAACTAAATGGCATGAGGAGTTAGGATATACTCTGAGTGGAGAAGAATGGTTTAAGATCTTCCGAAACACAAAAAGGTCCTCAGGTTCTCCCCAGATGCTAGAGTTTAATTTTAAAGTTTTGATGCGGTGGTATCTGACTCCCTCCCGCATCCATTCTATTTACCCAGAGGCAAGCAGCAACTGTTGGAGAGGCTGCCCTGCCAGGGGCCAGTATTTACATATGTGGTGGGGGTGTGAGAGAATCAAGCCGCTATGGCGCAAGATAGAAACTTTTTACAGACAGATATAAACGGACGAATTTACACTGACTCCTAGAGTAGCACTGCTTAATGACCTTCCCCCCTTCCCTTGTCAATTGAGACTTAAATTATTACAGATTGGTACTACAGGCGCTAAAGCACTCATAGCACGACACTGGAAAACACAATACGCACCAACACTGCAAGATTGGGTCAACAGGGTCTCAGACATATTAGTTCTTGAGGAATACGGGTTCTTTAAAAGGAAACAAGTTAGCTTGTTTGCGGATATTACATTTTTATGGGACGAAATTATTTCACGACAAACTCCCCCACCCCTGTCTGCAACATAGAGGTCCTCTCCCCTTTTCCCTTTTCATCTATCTTTAAGTGCATTTTTTCTTCTTATTTTCTTTTCTCTCTTCCCTGTGGGACTGGTGGTTCCCTTGTTATTGTTATGTTTACCTTTTTTATTTCATTGATATAATTTCATGTGCAACAGATTTTTGAACTCTTGAGATTATATCATCCAAGTTTCCACGTTTGGGAGATAGATGTCTAAACTCATACCTATGTAATTGTGACTTATCCCATTTGATATTCTCTATTTTGAATGTTTAACTGGATGACAATAAAGCATACAGGGAGGACTTCCGGTGGGCGGGCTTACAGGTAGCAGCTCTGGTGTTAAGCTCCGTAAGGGCTACCTGCTGTACAAGCTATTTTTTGCAATCTCAGAGCCCGAATCTGTTTGCCCTTGATGGAAATCGTGTCTGGGCACTAGAAGGATTGGAGGGTACCATCTTCCCCCACCGAGGTCCCAGATTCAACTACCTGACTGTGGAAGTGAAACTTCACGGAGACTACGGCGGCCATCTTGGCGCAAAGAAGAAGGGGAAAAGAGTGGAGAGAAAGGCAGCGGTCTGCTGTTTAAACTACCTGGTGGATATTGGCTTTGACCGGGTCTGAGCCGGATTGCACACATCCCCGACACCAATGAGATCTCTGGAACCGCTGCCTCGGTTCAGACTAGAGGGCCGGGTGAGTGAAGCCACGTGGCGCAGTAACCGCACGACTTGATAGAAGAGAGCTGAGGGGGAAAAGGAACAAACAGGTAGCAGCGGCTGGAGAGGCATCGAACCGATTGGGTCTTTACCGCAGACAGCATCTCAGCAGCTGAGGTCTGATGACTATATAGCAGAGGGCCTGACTGGGCTGGCGGACCTCAAGGCGATTGCTGCCCACGGAGGAGAGGCTGTTGTGAACAGCTGCTGGCGGCAATCCAAGAACTTGCAACGGCTATACAGGTACTCATGTAACTTAACACACAGTGGTCTCAACTGCATAGAGACATAGCTGGAACAAAAGGCCCTTAAAGTTTAAAGCTTCACTGTGACTTTGAGTGATAATAATTGTGCACGGGCACATTAAAGTTAAGTGACAAGAGACTGCATAGAGGCTTGGCAAACGAGCACCTTATTGTTCAAGGCCACTGAGATTTATAACTACGCAACAAGCAGCCCTCATAGAATGCTCTATTAAAAGGGGACACGGGAAGAAAAGAATAAGGCAAGGAGAAACCTAATAAAAGGGCTAAGACAGCCAGTACTGGCTGCAGTGCAGGTTCTGCATATGTAGCTTTATTGCGGGCTCAAGTTGGTGCAGGATTTCTGTCATTTCTTGTTGGATCATATTTTTTCTTTCCCACAAGCAACGTTATAAGAATCACTTTGGGACTTTGTGGGTTTATTGCTTGTCTGTACCCAGCTCAGACACTGACTCTCTGGGTTTATAATAGGAGCAAAGGCAATCAATATTTTCAATACCCTCTCTTTGTATGTATGTGTGAAATGCAGACCTAAACTAACATTTCTCTTCACAGGGTCAACAATATACCCCCAGATAAGTATTGTAGGGTTTCAGGCATTGTGTAATTCATAACGGCATATAACTGTGTCTTCTGTGAAACCTGTGTGTGGTGTATATTATACCTCTTTGTTCAGTTGTGGGAGGTGGTGTATGTATGTCTCTTTATTTCTGCTTTTGCCAAAAGGGGTGGTAACAGCGGTCAGGGCTAAGTGGTCAAGCACATCTCATGTACACTTGATGCCCCATTTTGCAAGTGGTATTTTTAGAGGTGCATGGAGAAATTTCTTGTGCCACCCATAATGGCAAACCGTAACAAAAATGCTGATCGCAGGGCCAAAGTAGGATCAGACATTGGTACTCAGGCTTCCTCCTTTGACCCCTTACAAGAGGGGCATTCCCTCGACCCGCATTCCATAGTCAAACAAATTTAGACCTTGTTCTTGCCTAAGATTGAAAATCTCCAAAAAGGGGTAGACACACTAGCAGAGGAGGTGAAACAATTCTCAACACGTGTATCTGAGGTAGAGACTAGAGTTTCTGACCTTAAGGATACACAACATGCCCACTCTGGTAAAATTGATGCTTCGGAAAAACAGTCCATAACATTACAACAAAAATTAGATGATCTAGAGAATAGGTCGAGGCGAAATAATGTCCGTCTACTCGGGCTACCTGAGTCTGTAAAGCCAGCAGAGATTTTGGGATTTGTTGAAAAGATCCTCCCTTCCTTAATCAGTATTCCCGCTGGTGATCTTGCAAACAGTGTAGAGAGGGCGCAAAGAGTAGGTCCAGAAAGACCAGCCATGGACCATAACGCACAGGCACGGCCGGTAATGATTACATTTTTACATTTTCAGACCAAAATGGCGGTGCTTAGGGCATACAGAAAGATGGGTGAAGTATCTTTTGAGAATTCTAGGATTCTCTTGTTCCAAGACTACTCTGTGGAACTGATGAAAAAACGCAGGGAATTTTCTACAATTTGCTCTAGACTACACAGGGAGGGTAGACAATATTTCCTGCTTTACCCAGCTAAACTTAAATTGGCCACCCCCCGAGGCCCTAAATTCTTTAATTCACAGCAAACAGCGCAGGGCTTTCTGGATGCGGAGAATGGTGCTAGGAGCCCTAGAGGTGCTAGAGGGGGGGGAGAGGGCTAGGTAACTGCTGTATTCTAGGAACAAATGTGGGTCTTAATATTCAACTTTATTGATGGCTTTTATAGCCAGAATAGAGAAGGTGTCTCACTCTGGTAGAGATACTCCCTACGCCTATGCCCAGAACATAGGTTTATTATTTTGGTTAACGGTTCTTGTTTGGTTAGGGCATTGTGTGTTTAATAAAAATGCCCTGGTAGGATGTTATGCTAAATCCCCCACCTGTAATATGCAAAAGGAAATGTGGTGGCTGAATTCTATAATTTTGGCAATAGGGGGTCATAGACCTGTTCACAACTCACTGTTAAGAGTGAAATACGATGCAGGTTATTTCACGAAGGTCAATGTAAAGTTTTACATAAGTTGTTTAGAGTCTATAGTTTGGTTGCTATTCTGGAAACTACTAATATGCAACTGCAAAATTGAAAGAGAATGTATTTGTCATAATATGTTAATCTCTATTGGTTATGATGCAAAATATGTCTTAGGATGGATTCTGATGACAAACTTGTGTTTCTCTCTAGCACAGCAGTCAAACATATCTGGCTGGTGGGGCCTGACGAGGAGGTGGCATGCTGAAGGGCTGAACCGGGACCCCGTGCACGCGCCACGGAGGTATGTCAAGGAGGTGTGGTTTTTTTTTGTTTTTTTGTTTTTTTCTTCTTCTCTCTCCCCCTCCCCTTTCTGCCATACACAATTCCCTCCCTTCTTCCTTCTCTCTACACTACTTGCCCTCCTCCCTACTCTGTCCCATATGCTATGCAAATCCCTCCACCCCGAGTTATGTATACGCACATAGGTCCTAGTCTAAAAGCTAACATTTAATCTATACTCATGGAATATAGGGGGAATACATTCCCCTGTTAAGAGGAAGTCAATTTTAACCCACCTTAGGAAAAAGCGAGCAGAGATTGCGTTTTTACAAGAGACACATCTCTCAAACTCGGAACATGATAAACTACGGACTGATTATGTGGGGAGGGTAGAATATGTCTCATACAAAACAGCAAGTAGGGGGGTGGCTATACTTTTTGGTAAACAGTTGGAATATGAGATTTTAGATGTGCTTAAAGACCCTGAAGGCAGATATATAGTTGTACAGATTTGCATCCTAGAGAAAATGTACACGTTATGTAATATCTATGCCCCGAACCAGAAGGACAGGAAGTTTTGGGACACCATAGTGACCACACTCACACCCTATCTAGGTACCCACATTCCTAGAATGTGCAGCAGATGTACTTTAAGGTTTCTGAAATACTTAGTGACCTCCCAAGAATTCCAAAACTATTTAGTGCATTGTTGGGATGATTATAGAACTAATAACATCCAACATTTAAACACGCTGGAGCTATTCTGGTCGATGGCCAAAGTTGTTCTCTCAGGTAACATTATTGCATACTTGGCACGTAGGAAAAAGCAATGCGTAGAGAAAGTTGAGCGACTGCGAGCCGATTTAGCGGATACTTACCGTGATTATTGCGCCACCCCCTCTACCCAGAAATATCGCAAGTATGTTAGTACCAAAGGGGAGTATGATGCGCTCCTTGCGCACCAGGCCTCCCAGACACTCTTACAGAGTCGAGGCAAATACTATCGTTACGGGGATAAATCAGGGAAACTTTTAGCAACACTGGTAAAATTACCCACGTCTTTCAGGCGCATTGCTGCGGTGAAGGTAGGGGGTAGGGCTCGCCGAGACTCTACTTCAATAGCGGAAGCCTTCGCTTCATACTACTCCTCCTTATACTCAAGTGACCTCCCCTCTGGAAATGAGACGAGGGATGGATTCTAGGAGACTATTTCCCTCCCTAAGATTTCTGAGGAGCAACTGGACAAACTAAATGCTCCCATAGAGAGGGAGGAGATTGAGAGAACCATTATGACCATGTCGCTGGGCAAGGCGCCAGGCCCCGATGGGCTGCCGATTGAATTTTACTGCCTGCTTAAACCGCAGGTAGCCCCGACTCTCGTGGAATTGTTCACTGGCTATTTTAGAGAGGAAAAGACACCTGCCCCTGAGTTTTTAGTGGCCTCCATCACGTTGATCCCGAAGGCAGGAAAGGATAGCCTGTTACCCGAATCTTATAGGCTGATCTCTTTATTAAACTCGGACTACAAGATCCTCACCAAACTGTTTGCAGAGAGACTGAAATGTATCTTATCTAGCATCATACATGAGGACCAGGCGGGCTTCATGCATGCGCGATCGTCGGTGGTCAACGTGCGTAGGGTTCTGCAGCACTTTTGGGTTGGATCTCGAGATTGCAAGGTGGCGGATAGACCGGAGGCCTTCCTGCTATCACTTGACGCAGAGAAGGCCTTCGACCGCATGGAATGGAGTCATCTATTTATTTCCTTGACTCGGGCCAACTTCTCTGGCCCCTTCCTCACCCTCATTAAAAATCTCTATCGTTCCCCCCTGGCAAATGTTCTGGTGAATAATGTGCTATCATCCAATTTCCAACTACTCGGGGTCACTAGGCAGGGGTGTCCATTATCACCCCTGCTTTTTAATATAGCGCTGGAACCCTAGGCCATTAAACTGCGGCAGGATTTTCCTGGCATTGACATAGCAGGAGCCCCTCAGCATCTGGCGCTTCACGCAGATTATATGCTCCTCTTTGTGCAAGATCCTCGGACACATGTGCATAGCATCGTGAAAGACCTTACCGACTTTGGGCTATTTTCGGGCTATAAGATAAATGTACAAAAGTCGGAAATTCTTTGGCTTAACAAGGTAGCAGGCCCTGATGAGAAATACCCCTTTATGGTAGCCAGGCATGATATTATGTATCTAGGTATCAAAATCTCGGCTAACCCCAATAGGTTATATGCTAATAATTTAACCCCTATCTGTGCTAAATTACAAGCTCAAATGAATGGTTGGAAGGCTTTGCTACTTTCTTTATCGGGGAGGATTAGCCTACTTAAAATGGCGGTTCTTCCTAGACTACTGTATCCGCTACTTATGCTTCCCCTACTTCTGAGCAAATCGGATATTAAACTCTTAAACACTGCAGCAAAGGGTTTTGTATGGCAGGGGAAAAAAATGCGGATTTCGAGAGAAAAGGTAAGCATGAATTTTCTTAATGGAGGTTTAGCTCTCCCAGACTTTAGACTTTATAACTGGGCCGCACTGGTCCGCTTGGTGGTAGATTGGCAGGTTGGCACTCATCATTTCTGCCGGCCGAACTTAGAGCAGGCAGTACTGGGGGATGTATCTTTATCTTATCTTCTGCATGTCGCAGACCCGAAGTCCTTAAATGCCTTGGGCCTCAGCGTATTGTTCACGGACCCATTGAAAGCCTGGCAGCTGGCACATAAGTACTTGGGTAAAGCTTGCCATGCCTCATACTACTTACCTATCGGAAAAAAAAAACAGATTTCCCCGCTGGATCTGAGACCCTGCCTTTTAGAGTCTGGGAGAAAAAGGGGCTGCTGTCACTTAAACACCTGATGGACCCTCTTACCAAAGCGGTCAAAACATTCGGAGCCTTGCAGAGGGAATATGACCCAGAACCCACTTTTACGCCTTTCTTCAGGTACGTCATTATGTCAGGGTGCTCTTTAGAAATAACATAGACTTTTGGGAGGGTTCACCCTTTCATCTCACTCAATCATTATATACAATGGGCAGGTTCTCACTCTCGGAAATATACCAAACACTTTTACAACATCGCCTCACAAGCCTTCAACCGTCCATGTTAGCGGGTTGGGTCAGAGAGGGACTGGAGGAGGTCACTGGGTAGAGATAAGGAACAGCATGGAAAAACCAAAGAGAGCAACACTGTCAGCAATGTATAGGGAGTCCCAGTTACGCTTCTTACATAAGGCATATTTCACACCGAGGGTGATGGCAAAGTGGGTGCCTACCTGCCCGAATAGATGTGTCAAGTGTGCAATGGCCAATCCAAACCTTTTACATTATATATGGGGGTGTCCACCAATCAGTCAGTATTGGGGTAAAATACAGTTTTGGATGAAACAAAAATTACAGATACAGCTTAACTTACAACTTGAAACTGTCATATTCCTGAAATGGGACAAAAGATATAAAAAATTTGATTCAATGCTGAGTTTAATTATTCTGGTGGCTAGAAAACACATATTGAAACACTGAATAACGACTGTGGGCCCTTTCTTTATGGGTTTTAAAAACTTGTTACAAACCCAAATATTCATAGAACAAATGGATGTTAGACTAGATGTGCAGAACAGACTGGGCTTATTCTTGCGCAAGTGGCACAGGCTTATTCTAACTTTTGAACTGGAGATACAGAGGTTAATTTTAATGCCATTTAGGGACTCTGTGATTTTCATGGAGGACTCAGGGTGATTGGGAGCATCTGTTTAACAGAGGAGATATTAGATAATCAGCATCATGCTCCACAACCCCATCTCTACCCCCGGATGTCTCACCTCTCTCTTTCCCCCTGGCCTCATTCTACCCCCTTCCCTTTTTTTTTTTTTTTTTACAATTGCATGCAAGATCTTTCATTAGTAGTGGTTAAAATCAGTTATTATTTGTTAGTTAGAGTTATTAGAGTATAGGGAATTTACGGAAAAAGGTTAAGAAACTGTTTTGGAGGGGAATGCACTCATAGAAGTAATTCTTTATCATCTACTCATGTACTTGAACGAAACAGAGAAGCTTGGATTAAGATTGACCAGATGGAATGTGTTTTAGGTTTTTCTGTCCTTCTGTATCGAATCAGATGGTGTAATGGTTGCTAACCTATGTAACATGTATTTCTTAACATTGTTGTATATGTGTGCTTTGTCCTCCTTAATAAAAATGATATTACAAAAAAAAAAGCATACAGGAACTGGAAATAAAATTGTGCTTTTATGCAAAATCATAACCACCAAAAAAAGGGTGGGCCTTATGGACTCTTGCAAATATGAAAGAAATTAATTTATCGGGTAAGTTGTTACATAAATTATTTTTTCTTTCATGTAATTGGCAGGAGCCCATGAGCTAGTGACATATGGGATAGAAAAACCCAAGATGTGGAAGACCACAGAAGAGTCACTAGAAAGGGAGGGATAAAATAAAAACAGCTATTTCCGCTGAAAAAAATAAGTCTTTATCATAAATTTCACATAAATTTCAAGAAAAAAACCTAAATCATAAGCAGAAGAATCAAACAGACAGCTGCCTGAAGAACTTTTCTACCAAAGACTGCTTCAGAAGAAGCAAATACATCAAAATGGTAAAATTTAGTAAATGTATGCAAAGAAAACCAAGTTGCTGCTTTGCAAATCTGATCAACCGAAGCTTCATTCTTAAAAGCCCAAGAAGTGGCAACTGATCTAGTAGAATGAGCTGTCCCACCTGAAAATAAGCCTTGTGAATCAAAAGTTTTAACCAAGATGCCAAAGAAATGGCAGAGACTTTCTGACCTTTCCTAGGACCAGAAAAAAAAAAGACAAGAAGTCCTCTTGAAATCTTTAGTAGCTTCCAACATAATATTTCAAAGCTCTTACAACATCCAAAGAATGGAAAGATCTTTCAAGAGTATTCTTAAGATTAGGAAGTAACAACAATTTCCCTATTAATGTTGTTAGAATTCACAACCTTAGGAAGAAATGTAAACGAAGTCCGCAAAACAGCCTTATCCTGATGGAAAATCAGAAAAGGAGACTCACAAGAGAGAGCAGACAATTCAGAAACTCTTCTAGCTAAAGAGATAGCCAAACGAAACAACACTTTCCAAGAAGGTAGTTTAATATCCAAAGAATGCATAGGCTCGAAAGGAGAAGCCTGCAACGCCTTAAAAACCAAATTAGGACTCCAAGGAGGAGAGATTGATTTAACAACAGGCTTGATACAAACCAAAGCCTGAACAAAACAGTGAATATCAGGAAGTTTAGCAATCTTTCTATCAAAATAAAACAGAAAGAGCAGAGATTTGTACTTGCAGACAAACCTTTATCCAAACCATCCTGAACAAACTGTAACATTCTAGAAATTTTAAAAGAATGCCATGAGAATTTATGAGAAAAACACCATGAAATATAGACATGTGCAGCCGTAAAAAATTTGGTCCGGTTCGGATCGATTCGGACCGATTCGAATTTCGGTTCAGATCGATTCGAATTTGGAAGAAATCGAATGAATTTGTTTCGGATTCATTCGGATTCTTTCGGATTCGTGGGAAATTTGGTTCGGTTTGATTCGGTTTGATTCGGTTCAAATCAATTCGGATTTTCAGAATTTTGGTCAGTGTTAAGTTGGATGTGCTGTGTATTACACTAGTATACTGTACAATACTAGTGTAATACACGGCCATACGAATCCATCCGAATCTACCGAATAAATTCAAATCGATTCGGATTTATTCAGTAGATTCGGCACTGCCACAATTCGGAAATTCAAATTGATCCGAATCTCCGAATTCGCCAAAATTCGTTTGAATTTCGATTCGGACCGAACCGAATCGCACATATCTAATGAAATATAGGTTTTCCAAACCCGATAATAAATCTTCATTGAAACAGACTTACACGCCTGTAGCATAGTATTAATCACTGAGTCAGAGAAACCTCTATGACTAAGCACTAAGCATTCAATTTCCATACTTTCAAATTTAGCGATTTGAGATCCTGATGGAAAAACGGCCCTTGAGACAGAAGGTCTGGCCTTAAAGGTTGGCAACTGAACATCCGGACAAGATCCACATACCAAAACCTGTGAGGCCATGCTGGTGCTATCAGAAACACATGCAATTGTTCCATTATGATCTTGGAGATCACCCTTGGAAGAACAAGAGGCGGAAAAATGTAAGCAGGTTGGTAAAACCAAGGAACTGCTAACGCATCCTCCATCTCAGTCTGAGGATCCCTGGACCTGGAAAGGTACCTGGGAAGCTTCTTGTTTAGATGGAAAGCCATCAGATCTATTTTGGGAAGACCCCACATCTGTACAATCTGACAAAATACATCTGGATGGAGAGACCACTCCCCTGGATGTAAAGACTGATGACTGAGATAATCTGCTTCCCAATTGTCTACACCTGGGATATGTATCGCAGAAATTAGACAGGAGTTGGTTTCCGTCCAAGAAAGTATCCAAGATACTTCTTTCATCGCTAAAGGACTGCGAGTCCCACCCTGATGATTGACATATGCCACAGTTGTGATATTGTGTTGTGATATTGTCTGTCGAATGAATAATTCTCTCTTTAATAAAGGCCAAGCCTGAAGAGCCCTGAAAATAGCACAGAGTTCTAAAATATTGATTGGTAACCTCGCCTCTTGAGGATTCCAAACTCCTTGCACTGTCAGAGACCCCCAGACAGCTCCCCGACCTGTGAGAGTTGCATCTGTTGAAATCACAGTCCAGGAAGGACGAACAAAAGAGGCCCCTTAATCCGATGATGGTCCAACCACCAGGACAGAGAGAGTTGAATGTTGGGATTTAAGTATTTCAATTGTGATATCCGAGTATAATCCCTGCACCATTGATTCAGCATTCAAAGCTGCAGAGGTCTCATATAAAAATGAGCAAAGGGGATCACATCCGATGCAGCAGTCATGAGACCTAAAACTTCTGTGCACATAGCCACTGAAGGGAATGATAGAGTCTGAAGGTTTTGACAGGAAGAAACCAATTGCATTCATCTCTTGTCTGTTAAAGACAGAGTCTTGGACACTGAATCTATCTGGAAACCTGAAAAGGTGACCCTTCTCTGAGTAATCAAGAAACTCTTTTTTAAATTGATCCTCCAACCATGTTTTTGAAGAAACAACACAAGTTGATTTGTGTGAGATTCTGATAAATGAAAAGATTGAGCCAGTACCAAGATATCGTCCAAATAAGAAAACACTGCAATACCCTGCTCTCTGATTACAGATAGAAGAGCACTGAGAACCAAGATTCTTGGAGCTGTCGCTAGACCAAATGGAAGAGCAACAAATTGGTAATGCTTGTCTAGAAAAGAGAATCTCAGAAACCGATAGTGGTCTGGATGAATCAGAATGTGAAGATACGCATCCTGTAAGTCAATTGAGGACTTGTAATGACCTTGCTGAACAAAAGGCAGAATAGTCCTTATAGTCACCATCTTAAAAGTTGTGACTCTTACAAAATGATTAAAAAAACTTCAGATCCAGAACTGGTCTGAAAGAATTTTCCTTCTTCGGGACAATGAATAGATCTGAATAAAAACCCAGACCCTGTTTCAGAAGTGGAACTGGTACAATTACCCCTGAAAGCTCTAGATCTGAAACACACTTCAGAAAGGCCTGAGCTTTCACAGGATTTGTTGGAACGTGAGAGAAAAAAATCTTCTCACAGGAGGTCTTATTCTGAAATCTATTCGATACCCCTGAGAGACAATATTCTGAATTCAAATATTCTGAACGTAACCTGCCCAAATGTCTTGAAATAATTTCAATCTGCCCCCCGCCAGCAGAACTGGATTGAGGGCCGCACCTTCTTGCAGTCTTGGGGGCTGGCTTTGGTTTCTTATAAGGCTTGGATTTATTCCAACTCAAAGATGGCTTCCAATTGGAGCCAGAGTCTTTAGGGGAAGGAGTGGTTTTCTGTTCTCTTTTCTCACGAAAGGAACGAAACCGATTAGAAGCTTTAGATTTACCCTTGGACTTTTTATCTTTGGACAAAAAAACTCCCTTTCCCCCAGTAATAGTGGAAATAATAGAATCCAACTGCGAACCAAACAAATTATTACCCTGGAATGATAGCGATAGTAACCTAGATCTAGATACCATGTCAGCATTCCATGATTTGAGCCATAGAGCTCTTCTAGCTAGAATAGCCAAAGACATAGATTTAACATCAATCTTGATCATATCAAAAATAGCATCACAGATAAAATAATTAGCATATTGAAGCAAACGAACAATGCTATGCAAATCAGAATCTTTTCCCAATGTGCTAAGCTATCCAATCAAAAAGTTGATGCAGTTGCAACATCAGCCATATAAATGGCAGGTCTGAGAATATAGCCAGAATGTAAATGAGCTTTCCTTAGATAAGATTCAATTTTCCTATCTAAAGGATCCTTAAAAGAGGTACTATCTTCCATAGGAATAGTAGTACACTTAGCAAGAGTAGAAATAGCCCTATCAACCTTAGGGCCTTTTTCCCAAAACTCTAACTTAGCTAATGGCAAAGGATACAACTTTTTAAACCTTGAAGAAGTAACAAAAGAAGTTCCTCAGGAGTAATCACAGGAGGTTTATAGACAGAATTTAAACTTTTACTAGATTTATTATCAAGAAGACCAGACTCCTCAATATCCAAAGCTATCAACACTTCTTTTAACAAAGAACGAATATACTCAATCTTAAAAAGATACGTTAATTTATCAGTGTCAATGTCTGAAGTAGGATCTTCCGAATCAGAGAGATCCTCATCAGAGATGAATATATCAGTATGTTGTGGGTCATTACACATTTCATCAGTATTATGAGAAGTTTTAAAAGACCTTTTATGTTTATTTGAAGGCAGTATAGCAGTCATAGCCTTCTGTATTGCATCAGCAATATAATTTTTCATATCAACAGGGATAGCATGTACTTTAGATGTTGAAGGAACAACAGATACTGTACTAGACTAAAACCTTTTCTGCATGCAAAAGCTTATCATGACAACGGTTACATACTACAGCTGGAGATATAATCTCCACTATCTTACAACAGATACACTTAGCTTTGGTAGAACTGTGTTCAGGCAGCATAATTCCTACAGCAGCTTCTGAGACAGGATCAGATTGAGACATCTTGTAAAATGTAAAAGAAAAAATAACATTTAAACAGAAATATCTTATGTCCACATATAGCAGTTTCAGGAATGGGAAAAAATGCAAATGCTAAAATTGACAAAAAAGCAAATAGCATAGCCCTCTGAGCATAAAGAAGGCAAGGAGCATATAGGAAGTGGGGTAAAATAAATTTAAAAAAATTGGCGCCAAGTATGAAGCACGACGCAAAAGGAAGTTGAAAAAATCTTTGCCGCCAACAAACATCCGGAAATGACGAAACTTGCGTACAATCTTGCGTCAACTAAGATGCAGGAAATTACGAATTTGCGTCATTTCAGACGCACATTCACGGCAAAAAATTCTCACACCAAGAATGACGTAATAAATAACAGCATTTTGCGCCCCTCGCGAGCCTAATTTGCCCACAAGTTTTCAAAAGAAAAAGAAGTCAAAATTGAAAAAAAGACTATACCCCAGGTAAGACAAACTTCACAAAACATGATTCCCATAACGAAACTACCAGACTGCAAAGGCAAATATACATAGACCTGACTCATGGCAAATATAAGTAAAATACATATATTTAAAACTTTATATTAATACATAAAGCGCCAAACCATAGCTGAGAGTGTCTTAAATAATGATACATACAGTATTTACCAAAAGACACCCATCCACATATAGCAGATAGCCAAACCAGTACTGAAAACTAACAGCAGAGGTAATGGTATATAAGAGTATATTGTCGATCTGAAAAGGGAGTTAGGAGATGAATCCCTACAACCGATAACAGAGAACCCTTGAAAAGATTCCCCGAGGGAAACCATAAAATCAATAGGCGATACTCTCACATCCCTCTGACAAACATTTTTCTCTGAGAGGAATTGGGCTTCAGAATGCTTAGAAGCGCTTAACATAGAAGAAATCATAAAAATCAAGCACAAACTTACTTCACCACCTCCATAGGAGGCAAAGTTTGTAAAACTGAATTGTGGGTGTGGTGAGGGGTGTATTTATAGGCATTTTGAGGTTTGGGAAACTTTGCCCCTCCTGGTAGGATTGTATATCCCATACGTCACTAGCTCATGGACTCTTGACAATTACATGAAAGAAAATGCCATATGAGGAATGGACTCTAAATATATTTAAAGGGACATAATACTCATATGCTAAATAACTTGAAACTGATGCAGTATAACTGGAAAAAGCTGACAAGAAAATATCACCTGAGCATCTCTATGTAAAAAAGGAAGATATTTTACCTCACAATCTCCTCAGCTCAGCAGAGTAAGTTCTGTGTAAAAAGTTATACTTCCCCTGCTCCCAGCTGCAGGTTAAAAAAAAAAAATAAAATGAAGAAATGAACAGCAGCCAATCAGCATCAGCAGTGCTGAGGTCATGAACTCATACTGTGATCTCATGAGATTTGACTTAACTCTCATGAGATTTCATAGTAAGCTTCCTTTACCTGATTGGTGAAATAATATGAGAGTTCACGAGGCTCATCCCCTAAGCTGTCCTAGAACAGACACACTAAAATGCTGCTTAGAAATCCTTTACAATGGGAGGTGGCTACTGAGGAACTTTTGAGGTAAAATATCTTTCTTTTTTACATAGAGATAAGAAGAAACAGAAGCGCCACATGGCCCAATATTGTCTGGTCCAGAAATAAAGTAGATGTATGTGCACAGAGTAAACTCACATTTGTAGTGCTATAGTAGCAGTCTGGGATTTCTTATAGTCACCCAGGGGACCAATCTCCGGTATAGGTATGATGTCTAAATTAACGACATAAAAGAACACAGATGCCTATATGGCCTAGTATTGTCTTAACAGAGGTGAGTTTAGAGTATTGATAGAAAGGCACTCACATTTGTTGTAGCATCTCCCTTGATGCTATAGAGGCAGGATGGGATCAATATAGTCACCCACCAGACTTAAGCAAAGGCCTGCTGGACACAGAGGAAATCCAGGAACCACCAGTATTAAGAAGTAGGCCCAAAATTAGGACCCCTTTCACCATAGGATTAGGTAGCAAACAGAAAGGTGATAGCAAGTGTTCAAATATATAAAAAGGTTTATTAAAAAAGTAAAATCAAAGCAACGTGTTTCTCAGCTCAAGGCTTTTTTCTCGCTTTACATAGAGATGTTCAGGAGATATTTTCTAGTTAGCTTTTTACAGCTATGCTGCATCACTTTCAAGTGTTTAAACATTTGGGTATTATGGCCCTTTAATTCTTATGAATATGTGGAATTGTGCACAAAAAATGTTTTCTACCTTTTCTTAGCTTTCTCTTTGTAACAGTTGTATTTAGTGCATAGACAGAAAAAATACTCATGAATAAATCTGCTTGTTAAAGAAATGCCAAGAATTATATAGTACAATGAAAGGACAGGACATGCTTTTGACAGTTTCACAACAGACGAGTATCTCTAGCTTGTCCTTAGCATTGATACATTTGACCAATGAATGAGAAAATATACTGACATTGTGATGTTACATGGGTTCTCTACAATAATATATTGCATTACACATTTTACTTATAAAGCCAAGTTATTTCATTCTGAAGTACCTGAGGGATTAAATTGTTTCACCTCACTATGCTATTGTTATGCTGGTTTTGTTTGCAAAAGGCATGGCAAGCAGCAAATATCAATCAAACAAAGTGTGGATGGGCGCTAAAAGCAGAGTCAAACCAGTCAAATAATTAAACACTTTCACTCAAAATGTTAACTTACAATTAAAATGTAATTAAAATAAAATTAAATAAAAAAATAAAAAACAGTTGTAAGAAATATATTTCTATATATAGTAAAACTCCTTATAGCACAAGAACAACAGCAAAAAAGCAAAAAAACAAAACAAACATTTTTAATAAAAGACTTCCAGCATTTATATAAAAACACATAAAATTAGTCCTGGGACGTCTCCCAATATGTAAACAATTAGGCTTAGATGGTACACTTTGGCCTATATGTACTTAGCCGTGTACTGCAGACAAAATATTATTAGTTTGGTGATAGGCCTAATAAAGCAGATGGATCATATATAGGTATAGTCAGTACTTGACTTTATATCTTCAATATGTGTAATAATGCCCTCCTGCTTGGTGGTAGCCTGCTGTGGCTAGTGTGAAAAATATATTTTACAGTACCTCTGCAGTCCGTGATTCTGTACAAATCTTCTATCTCTCAAAGGTGAGAGCAGCCGCAAAAGCCTCCTTACTCCAGTGATATTTCTCAGTAGCGATTTCCACGATAACGTCACCCACCAAATACTACCTGCTTAGGAGTTCACCTGCCAAGATGGAATTAGATTTCTTACATATAATCCTGCTCTTAGTACAACGTACGCAGGAAAGTTTTGACACCAATATCTGATGTTAAGATACAAAGAGTGTCTCTTTTCTTAGTTGCGTTTGGCCTAACAATTCAATTCTCAAAGTGTACAAACACAGCCTCAGACCAAGCAGGAAGGCATTATTACACATATTAAATATAAGGGCCTCTATTTAACAAAGTCTGGCAGACCTGATCCGACAGTGCGGATCAGGTCCGCCAGACCTCGCTGAATACGAGAGCAATACGCTCTCCATATTCAGCATTGCACCAGCAGCTCACAAGAGCTGCTGGTGCAACACCGCCCCCTGCAGACTCGCGGCCAATGGGCTGCCAGCAGGGGGGTGTCAATCAACCTGATCGTACTCGATCGGGTTGAATTCCAGCGATGTCTGTCCGCCTGCTCAGAGCAGGCGGACAGGGTTATGGAGCAGCGGTCTTTGTGACCGCTGCTCCATAACTGCTGTTTCTGAAACACGAGGCATCAAGCTCCATTCGGAGCTTGATAGATAGGCCCCATAAAGTCAAGTATTGACTATACCTACAGTATATATGATCCATCTGCTTTATTAGGCCTATCACCAAACTAATAATATTTTGTCTGCAGTACATGGCTAAGTACATATAGGCCAAAAGTGTACCATCCAAGCCTAATTGTTTACATATTGGGAGACGTCCAAGGACTATATTATTCACCTTTACCATTTGGGTAGCCTCAAAGAGCTAATTTCATGTGTTTTTATATAAATGCTGGAAGTCTTTTATTAAAAATGTTTTTTTGTTTTTTTTTTGCTTAACAGCTAATAGATTGAATTATATACATCCGCAAATAGTTATTGCTGTTGTTCTTATGCTATAAGAAGTTTTACTATACCTGTATATAGAAATATATTTCTTACAGCTGTTTTTTATTTTTTACTTTTATTTTAATTAAATTGTAATTGTAAGTTAACAGTTTGAGTGAAAGTGTTTAATTATTTGACTGGTTTGACTCCGCTTTTAGCGCCCATCCACACTTTGTTTGATTGATTGCTTTTATCTTTGGGAAGGAGATATTTGGAAGGGGTAGTGAGTCTGTAGTTTAGCGCCACACTTCTCTTACTTTTCATAAGCAGCAAATATCAAATGCTCATCTGCAAAATGCACTGGCATTTTTTGGGGGTAGGTAAAAGAGGTTTACTTTCATCTGAAGAACAGAATCTATAAAAGCTACAGGCAACCATTTTTGTTGATTGGTTATGAACATCCAACTTGTGGGTATATGATATGGTCAGACATCTAGTGGATGAAGGCCTTGGGGGCTGGCTAGTGGTAGGAGGAATATTGTGTAAATCCAACCAATAAAAAGATGTGGGTGTCAATCTGGAGCTTGCAGCTCATGGAAATCTCAGTATTCCACTTTCTTGTCATGTGAACCTATGTTACACCACTAGGGCCCCAATTCTATGATGTTCAGCAGTAACTGAAATATTGTGGAGTGGAGTCTATCAGCAAATAAATATAAATCCTGCATAAAATTTGAACACCACAAGTAGTCATTTCTTAAACAGGATGTATCTAAAAAATACCATATAAGACATGAGCATCCTAGCTGGCCTAAACTTGAGAAATCCAAAACTTTCCTTTCATGATTTAGATTGAGCATACACTTTTAGACAACTTTTCAATTTACTATTATCCAATTAGTTTCCTACTCTTGGTATCCTTTGTTGAAGAAGCAGCTATGCACTACGGAGAGCTAACTGAACATAAAGGGCTTAATTACAAGTGGCACGCTAAAGGTTGTGCGCAAGCAATTTTGGGTTTATCGTGCCTGTTTCCATGCGTCGGGAGTTGCGTGCGCATTACAAGTTGAAAGTGAATGCTTGAGCACAATTGAAGTTAACACGTGTCTGGTTAGCGCGATCTCAGAGCTGTGGTTAACTGTTAAGCTAAAATAAAAAGTTGCACAAACACATTAAATATACATATAAAAGTACAGTTAAACTCATAATGACACCATCTAATAAAAATTATTTAAAAATTAAAAAAGATTTTTTACGAGTACTCCTGTTAGAATACTCATGCACTGTTTGCTTAATTTTTTGTGTATTAATATTGATGTTCAGTCTATAACTGGATTATTAATCATTATGTTTTCTTTTTTTAGACTTCTATCTGTCCTTTGTTTCCCCCTTTTCTTCCCTACACTTACCTTGTCCATTTGGTCTGGATGGGGCAGTACGCTTCGAGAGGAATTGCGGCTCCAGGTAAGAACTACCCTTTCTACTCCCCTTAGTAAATGCGCTAGCACCCACCTGCATACACTTAGGCTACACATCATAAACTGCCGGTTACCCAGAACGTCATGGCGCCTCCATTAGTCTCAATAGTTACACAGAATGTTAAAGGGCTAAACTCTCCTACCAAGTGCTCTGTAGCACTGGCGTGGTTCAAAAAGATAAAAGCAGACATAGTCTTCATCCAGGAGACCCACTTCCCTAAGGATTCCCCCCCTCTATTCTCTAACAAAGACTACCCTGTGGGATACTTCTCCCATAATACTAGGAAAACAGGCGGGGTGGGGATTCTGTTCCACAGACACTTACCATTCCAACTGCTAGAAACTGTCTCTGACCCAGGAGGTAGATGGATAATAGTGACTGGCTTACTATTTAACAGGCCGTTAACACTGACTAACATTTATGTTCCTAACACAAAACAGACCAAATTCCTGAAAACACTCAAACGTCATATACTCTCTCACCTGAAGGGACCTCTTGTCCTGGCGGGGGACTTTAACTTAGCATTTGACCCCACCTTGGACTGTTCGACGGGACGCAGCAGTGTTCCCCCTAAAACACTCACTGACACAGTGTCCCTCATTCAAACCCTGACTTTACTTGACACATGGAGACTGAAACAACCTTCCCAACGCACCTACACCTTTTACTCAAACCCACACAGAAACTACTCCCGCATAGATTATGTTTTAGCTGATCAATCTATATACGGCCAAATTCAGAATGCAGAAATCACCCCAACTAGTTGGTCCGATCACGCTATGGTGTCAATAACCCTTGAATGGTCAGAAGCCCCTCTATCCCCCTTTGTTTGGAGGTTAGACGAAGCGTTACTAAAAAACAAAATACTCTCCAAACACATAGCAGATACCGTTGAGGAGTACTTTAGAATTAATAACACAAATGACATCTCCCCCCACTCACTTTGGGAAGCACATAAATCGGTCCTGCGTGGAGAACTGATCAAACATAAAGCTTTACAGACAAAACACTTTAGAACACAAATCTCTACTATTCTGCATTCCATACGCACTCTAGAGAAACAACACCAAGAAGCACCCGCCGACCTCTCCCTTTCCGACCTCCTGAGGCAACACAGAAATGACTTAAATAGACTACTCTACAAGGAAGCCCAAACTAGAGCGATATACCTCAAAAAGACATCCCTGGCTAGGTCTAATAAGATAGGCCCCTCTCTAGCTAGAGTTCTTAAGGAGCGTAGGCTAAGCACGCATATTCATAAGATAGTGAACAACGCAGGGAACAGTTTAGTAAGCAGCCCCTCAATAGTTGAGGAGTTTAAAAACTTCTATAGCAGTCTCTATAACCTACAAACCCCCCCTGCAACTGCAACGCCTTCAGCAACAGAACAGTACATACTAGATGCCTCTCTTCCCAACATTCCTAAAGAACTATCAGAACTTCTAGATAGCCCCATTACACCTCAGGAAGTAACAACAGCCATAAATTCCCTCCCTTTACATAAAAGCCCAGGTCCAGACGGGTTCTCAAACGCCTACTATAAACAATATAAAAACCTGCTTATCCCCCATTTAACAACCCTATTTCAGTCTATAGATAAGGGAACAACATGGTCAGAGGGCTCCCTTGAGGCATACATATCAGTTATCCCTAAACCGGACAAGGACACCACTCAGGTGGGCAACTATAGACCAATATCTTTACTTAATACAGATATTAAGCTTTACTCAAAAATATTAGCGACCAGAATGAATAAAATCTTGCCACAGGTTATCCACACCGACCAATCTGGCTTTATCCCAAAAAGAGAAGCAAGGGACAACACAACAAGGGTCTTACACCTAATTGAGCAGTCTGGCCGGTCAAAAATACCTACCATCCTGATCTCAACCGATGCTGAGAAAGCATTTGACCGGCTGGACTGGGCCTTCTTGAGGCTTTGCCTGACCACTATTTGGATAGGACCCATGATGCTTCGGAGGATCTTTAGCCTCTACTCCTGCCCGACCGCTAAGGTCAGGGCAAATAACACACTTTCTGACAGCTTTAGAATTAAAAATGGCACAAGACAGGGGTGTCCCCTGTCTCCTCTACTGTTTGCCATATCCATTGAGATTCTAGCGGCCCACATTCGGAGAAACTCACATATCACTGGCCCACAGTTAGGTCCCAATACGTATAAGCTCACACTTTACGCTGACGACGTTCTCACCTTCTTAACGCATCCACATAAGTCCCTGCCACACTTATTGACAGAATTTGAGAGATTTAGTGCCCACTCTAACTTCTCCATCAATGCCAGAAAATCTGAAATCCTTAATATTAACCTTCCAAAAGAAAGCTTTGAGAATCTCAAAACCCTATGCTCATACGCCTTACTTCAGGATAAACTCAAATACCTTGGAATTTATTTGGCCCCCTCTATTAACAAATTGTTTGAATTCAATTACATACCACTATTACACAAACTTAGAAAAGATTTCGACTCCTGGCAGGAGAAACCCCTGTCTTGGTGGGGAAGAATCCAGGCAGTTAAAATGACCACCTTACCCCAAATCCTGTATCTACTTCAGGCTGCACCAATCCAACTGCCATTGCATTACCTGACTAAACTACAATCCATGATAAATTCCTTTATTTGGGGAAAGGTAAAACCCCGTATTAGTAAAAAGATCCTGACGAAACCCCTACGCAAGGGAGGCTTGGGGGTACCACTAATATCACATTACTTTAAAGCTGTAGTTTTGCAAAAAATCCTAGAGTGGCATGATGTCACACACACAAAAGCATGGTCCTCTATAGATTCCTTCCTGTTACGCTCACCCACTTTAGGGCCATTGTGCTGGATTAAACAAACATGTAGACCCACACTATCTAGAACCTCCCCCCTCTACGCTCACTACTTCCGTACATGGGATACTATCAGACTTAAGACTAAAGGCCTCACGACGTACATCTCACCAATGACACCAATTCCGATAAATGCGGAATTCCACGGGGGGCTTATCCTGAACGAAGTGTACTCCCCTGATACAGGCCCAACCATACCGTTCACTTACCTGACCGAGGGAGGAAAATTGAAACTCAGATCGCAGCTTATAGAACTAGTCGGTGGAACCTTCTCCCGATGGCTAAAATATGCTCAAATAACACATTTACTAGGCTCATCACCCCATAAACAAGATTTACTGAGGGATCTGACGAAATTCGAAAGACTCTGTCTAATAGGGGCGACGCCCAGAGGTTCACTATCCATCACTAAAAGACTGTTAGATGACACCCTTACCCTACCCACATCCTCATATATCTCTAACTGGCAAACCGACTTAGGAATTTCTATACCCAAAGAGCAATGGGATAACATATGTTATAACTCTGCCAAGTCCTCCTCCTCCCCCAGAATATTGGAGCTTAACCACAAAGTCCTGTTTAGATGGTATCTTACCCCTGACAGGCTTAAACGAATATACCCTCAATCTAATGCCACATGCTGGAGAGGCTGCGGGTCTCCGGTGCACAATGGCCCATATTTGGTGGCACTGCCCGAAACTACTCCCATTTTGGGAAGACATTACTCACAATTTGAAAACTATCATGGGAGAACAATTTGAACTGCCCCCAACCACAGCCCTTCTAAACTACAAACCAAAGAAAATATGTAAAATAAAATGGAAACTTCTACAATATAGCTTAAACGGAGCCAAATTACTTATTGCGCGCAAGTGGAAATATGCCCAGATCCCAACTCGGCAGGAATGGCTGCATAGCACATCAGAACTACTAGAAATTGAAGAATATGCACACTTTAAGAATGGTAGTCTTGACTTTTACCATAACATACAATTTTACTGGCAGACCCTCCTACACTCATAGATAGTTTAACAGACTCTGCAGCTTTGGGGTGGGCCGCCCCATCCGGATCAACTCTCCAACTTACCAAATTATTCAGCCTTCCCTTTCTCCTATTCTTCTTCGCCCTTTCCCCTTTCTATGTTCCCATCTCTCCTTTTATTCCTCTTTCTTTTCTCCTTTTCTTTTTCCTTATTGTCTTAGCCCGTATGGGCACATGTTTTGAAATGTTATGGTTTCCATGCTGTTTATGTTTGTGAGGATTGCACTTTATCTGCGAGGATACCAGATGGAGAAGTAAAATCTATATCGAACTGTTGATAAGCCAGGTAATGAGTGATATGTACCATCACTAACTTAAACGATCTACCCCTTTTCAGCACCGTACCTGCTAATATTACTTGATCCTGGGGGAGCTTCCCTGATCACTAGTTTTATTAATGACTCTCTCTCATTGGACAATGCCCCCCCTAACTGTCTGTGTAATACTTTCCACTCATACGATTTATCTGAGTATCTATACGTACGACATTATGGTTATTTTCATTGTAAGTGTAATCTTTTCTTACTCAATAAAAATGTTTAAAAAAAAAAAAAAAAAAAAAAAAAAGATTTTTTTACACAATTGGCTTCTATGTGGGAATAAGCTAATGCACGTGCAATATCCTTAATTCAGCTTTTTGTGCCCATCAGATAAGTGCGCAAGCAGAAACTCTTTACTTTAAACTTGTAGGACAAGCACAACTCGATGATCGCAAAAAGCTTACTTCTAAGGTGGCAAATTGCGCTTTACTGGTAATCTAGCCCCTAGTGAGCCAATGACAGGAGATATATGTGCAGTAACCAATCAGCAGCAAGCTCCCAGAAGTGAATGGCTGTACCCGAGTCTCCCTAGGTATGCTTTTCAACAAAACATAGCATGTTACCGAAGCAAATTACACAATAGAAGTACAATAGAAAGTTGTTTAAAACTGCATGCTCAATCTGAATCATGAAATAATATTTTGGGGTTTCATGTTCCATTAAGCACAACCCTGTCACAAAGGATTGACTATTAAACTAAAATGTTAACTTGTGCATGTAAAAACAATTTATGATAATAAATAGAAAGCAAAAAAAATAAATCATACCTTTTTAAATAGTAAGTAATCAGTAAATGTACATTTTGGGTGATTTATTTACTTAAAATAAACTGTTTATCATTACAGAGCAGTTTCATTCGGTAGGTCCTTAAATTACCTGTCATGAAGTAAGTCCTTTATTTGACATCATAAATCAAGATTTCTCAACTCCAGCTCTAAAACAGCTGTAACAGGCCAGATTTGAAGTATTTTGCTGGGAGGGGACTTTCAGTAACTCAGTTACAGTATTTGTGTAATCTGTACTCAAGTAGGAGAGGCGTTGAAATGTTTCATGTTAAGAGTTTCTTGAGAACTTTTATCAGCATAATGTTATCTGTAATAAAACCAGTGATTTAATTGGAATTTCCTGCATTTATACATCTGATCGAGAACTTACAGCATTAAAGTGAACGTAAATTTTGATGATAAAGTGCCCATTTTTTAAAAATCCGATTAAAAACAGGGGCACTTTAATTCATCAAAATTTACATTTCACTCCTGTTGTGAAAATACTTACCTTTTAATCTTGACAGCCACTGCATTGCTTCCTCCGCCTGTCGCAAAGCCTCTTCCCGGGTTTAAAATGAGGAATCCGGCTTCCTCCAATCACGGCGTTGAATCAGACACTGATTCCCCTGGGGGGAAGCCGTGATTGGAGAATGACCAATCCGTAATTTCTGACGTATGAAGAGGCTTTGCGATGACCGGGGGAATCGCTGGAGCGGCTGTCAAAATTAAAAGGTAAGTATTTTCACAACATGAGTGAAATGTAAATTTTGATGAATTAAAGTGCCCCTGTATTAATCAGATTTTTAAAAACCGGGCACTTTATCATCTAAATTTACATTCACTTTAATGAAATATTTTTACGAGGCAATATCCATATATTTAAGACGATGCTCCAAACACAACAATATTCACACATTTTAAATCATTTGTCAGGATACTAATACATATTGTTATGTCACATACTTGATACTTTTTCTATATTAAGCTCTCCTTTCTTTCCTCTAAGCTATACGCAGTATGTAATTCTTGTTGGATCTCCTTTGAACAGATCTGATTTATGTATATTCTTCTGGAGATATATTTGGACAACTATACACATTAATTAACGCTTAGGCGTATTCCTTGAAAAAGGGGAGTAAAAATCAATGTTTTACTGTTGCTAAAATCTCGTTCTTTTATACTGATCTTTATCTGCTGCACTACTGCAATGTCTACCGAAATTCAAATAATCCAAAATAATAATTTTCCAATCCTGATACTCTTTTGTTTCTGAGTCAAAGATGTAAAAATTACATTTTTAGATGCCACGTTGAATACGCCAGTTTTTTAATATCACTACTCATGTGTGAATTGTGACTGCTCCTCCTTATAATGCACAGTCAGGTAGATTACGAGTTTTGCGTTACAGCTTTTAACGCTGAAAAAATGACAATTTCAGCATAATGGCCGTAACACAGCTATTGCGAGTCGCGTTGGTATAGCTATACTGCAAGCATTTTAGCCTGTAACGCAACGTCCATTCCGCATTTAAAAAATGACGTTTTTGCGTGGGATTTTCATAGCGCCGGTATTACAGGTTGTGCGGTGAGGCTAAAAAGCTTGCGTAACAGCCTATACCGACACGATCCATACCGCCATCTGAGAGCAGTAGTTTTGCACCACAAAAATGTTTCACAAAACTCATAACTAAAAGTGTTACAAAGTACACCAACACCCATAAACTACCTATTAACCTCTAAACCGCCACCCTCCCGCATTGCTAACACTACAGGGAGTGCAGAATTATTAGGCAAGTTGTATTTTTGAGGATTAATTTTATTATTGAACAACAACCATGTTCTCAATGAACCCAAAAAACTCATTAATATCAAAGCTGAATAGTTTTGGAAGTAGTTTTTAGTTTGTTTTTAGTTATAGCTATTTTAGGGGGATATCTGTGTATGCAGGTGACTATTACTGTGCATAATTATTAGGCAACTTAACAAAAAACAAATATATACCCATTTCAATTATTTCTTTTTACCAGTGAAACCAATATAACATCTCAACATTCACAAATATACATTTCTGACATTCAAAAACAAAACAAAAACAAATCAGTGACCAATATAGCCACCTTTCTTTGCAAGGACACTCAAAAGCCTGCCATCCATGGATTCTGTCAGTGTTTTGATCTGTTCACCATCAACATTGCGTGCAGCAGCAACCACAGCCTCCCAGACACTATTCAGAGAGGTGTACTGTTTTCCCTCCTTGTAAATCTCACATTTGATGATGGACCACAGGTTCTCAATGGGGTTCAGATCAGGTGAACAAGGAGGCCATGTCATTAGATTTTCTTCTTTTATACCCTTTCTTGCCAGCCACGCTGTGGAGTACTTGGACGCGTGTGATGGAGCATTGTCCTGCATGAAAATCATGTTTTTCTTGAAGGATGCAGACTTCTTCCTGTACCACTGCTTGAAGAAGGTGTCTTCCAGAGGACTGGGAGTTGAGCTTGACTCCATCCTCAACCCGAAAAGGCCCCACAAGCTCATCTTTGATGATACCAGCCCAAACCAGTACTCCACCTCCACCTTGCTGGCGTCTGAGTCGGACTGGAGCTCTCTGCCCTTTACCAATCCTGCCACGGGCCCATCCATCTGGCCCATCAAGACTCACTCTCATTTCATCAGTCCATAAAACCTTAGAAAAATCAGTCTTGAGATATTTCTTGGCCCAGTCTTGACGTTTCAGCTTGTGTGTCTTGTTCAGTGGTGGTCGTCTTTCAGCCTTTCTTACCTTGGCCATGTCTCTGAGTATTGCACACCTTGTGCTTTTGGGCATTCCAGTGATGTTGCAGCTCTGAAATATGGCCAAACTGGTGGCAAGTGGCATCTTGGCAGCGGCACGCTTGACTTTTCTCAGTTCATGGGCAGTTATTTTGCGCCTTGGTTTTTCCACACGCTTCTTGCGACCCTGTTGACTATTTTGAATGAAACGCTTGATTGTTCGATGATCACGCTTCAGAAGCTTTGCAATTTTAAGAGTGCTGCATCCCTCTGCAAGATATCTCACTATTTTTGACTTTTCTGAGCCTGTCAAGTCCTTCTTTTGACCCATTTTGCCAAAGGAAAGGAAGTTGCCTAATAATTATGCACACCTGATATAGGGTGTTGATGTCATTAGACCACACCCCTTCTCATTACAGAGATGCACATCACCTAATATGCTTAATTGGTAGTAGGCTTTCGAGCCTATACAGCTTGGAGTAAGGCAACATGCATAAAGAGGATGATGTGGTCAAAATACTCATTTGCCTAATAATTCTGCACTCCCTGTATATTAAACCTATTAACCCCTAATCTGCAGCCCTCCCACATCGCATCTATTAAATACATTTATTAAACCCTAATCTGCCGCTCCCAAAATTGCCAATACTAATAAAAATTATTAACCCCTATTCCCCCATTCTCCCTGACATCTCTGACACTATAATAAAGCTATTAAAAAAAAACAAAGAAAGTCCAAATTCACAAAAGCAAAAAACTTGGATAAGTCCAGTCAGCAATATAATACAATATAGTATAGTAGTCCAAGGATGTCTGGGACAAGAGGGATGCGGTGGAGAAACCAGCATAAAGGTGGCCAAAAATAAATGATGAACTGATTCACCTGCTAAGAAAGAGATGTATCCAGAAATCGTGGTGTGTAAGAGCTTTTACCAGTGAGACTCAATATCCACGCTGCAAAGCTGAATCCTGCCTGGTGAGGAAACGAAGCAGGAGACCGGTCGGGGACCACAGTACTTTACCGCTTCTACCCCTTGTTACCGGACAATTCACAGCCACCATAGGAACGCCACAATAATTCCTCTCTAACATGTACTTGCCATACACCAGTCAGCGTGCGTTTGCCACTTCCAGGTTGCCATACACCAGTCAGCGTGCGTTTGCCACTTCCAGGTTGCGTCATAGATGAGTCATCTGAGGCAGACCAATGCCTAAATCCAAATCACCAACGCTAAATTCTTTACCACCAATCAGTGGGTGGGAATGGCTACTGCTGGAATCCCTCTCACCGCTCCACACAATCTGCTTTGGAGGTCCCGTAGCTCCTAGGACAAAAGGCTTATAGGCTTCATAAAACGAACTAGTGAGCTTCCTCACTCCCCAAGAAAAAGTGAAGAAAAAAGGGTTTAGGGCATGAAGTCATATAATCATAGACCATGGTCTATGATTACGACAACCTGTAGCCAAAACGCGTAAGATCCACATTTTTCTGCTGATATAAAGCTGTGATGTCTCCATAACTTCTATTTTAAATTATCTTTAATAAAGACTTTTTATTATATGGCTTCATGCCCTAAACCCTTTTTACTTCACAATAAAGCTAGTAACCCCTATTCAGCAGATCACTGACATCGCAGACACTATAATAAAGTTATTAACCCCTTAACCTCCGGCCTCCCACACCTCCACAACTAAATAAATCTATTAACCCCCTAAACCACCGGCCCCCACATCACAAAAAACACTAAATTAAACTATTAACCCCTAAACCTAACACCCCCTAACTTTAAATTAAATTGACAATGGGCTTTTGAAAATGAGCTAACTGCCCTTTTAAGGGCAATGAAAAAGAGCTGAATGCCCTTTTAAGGGCAATGTCCATACAAATGCCCAAATGGGTAGCTTAGGTTTTTTTTAGAGTTAGTTTTTTTTATTTTGGGTGTTGGTTGGGCAGTGGGTTTTACCGTTGGGGGGACTTTGTAATTTTTTTTACAGGTAAAAGAGCTGTTTAACTTAGGGCAATGCCCTACAAAAGGCCCTTTTAAAGGCTATTGGTAGTTTATTGTAGGATAGGGGGTGTTTTTATTTTGGGGGGCTTTTTTATTTTTATAGGGCTATTAGATTAGGTGTAATGATTAGGTGTAATTGTTTTTATTTTTGATCATTTAGTTTATTATTTTTTGTAAGCTTAGTGTTTTTAATTTTTTCGTAATTTAATGTTTTTTTTAATTTTAGATTTTTTTAAATTTTCTCGTAGTGTTAGGTTTTTTTAAAATTGTAATTTAGATTTTTTAATTGTTAGTATTTTTTTATTTTATTAGAATAGTAAGGTTAGGTTAATGTATAGTTTAATGTTAGGTTTATTTTTATTTCACAGGTACGTTTTTATTTATTTAAATAGTTATATTGTTGAATACCCCGGCTACCCCGACTGGGTAGCTCTGCCAAGAGGGGTCCTGCTTCCTCCCTGTCAACAGCAGCTGTGTAGCAGGCAACTGGCAAGTGACCACAGCCTGTAGCCCACCCGGATACGTGGACCGCACCAGTATTCAGGGTCCCACCCTGTGGCAAACTCTGGCTTTCCCAACTAGGTAGCTCTGCCAGAGGGTCCTTCCTCTATCTGGAACCTGGAACAAGCCACTATATAGCGGAGAAATTATAGCAGGAGCCCACCCAAATAACTAGACAGACTAGCATTCAGGTGAAATGAGAACTGATATTATTGGGAATGGGAAACACACACTCCTTTTATACACCACCAAAGGGTCTTATCTCACTCCCAATTCTCCCGCCATTCCCGCCCCTCCAGACAGGCTGGCGTCTTCCATAGCAGCCACAGTCTCACAGAGCCACAGGACCACGAGATGGTGGTTTTAGAGTGATCCTGGGGGAGATCCATGGTGTCATTTGAAAGCTCTCGGTCCCCAGATGCCACAGTCCAAAACACGGTGTGATTCGTTACTGGAGTTACAGCCTGGTAAAGATAGGAGGGTAGGGGTGTCCAAGCCAGCCTAGAAGGGTTTTCCTGGTCAGAGATCAGCTCTACTCTGACAACGTTCACATTAACAAAACAACAGGTCTGGGAGATTGTGGTTGCTCTCAGGAGCCCAAATCCACTGAGAAACAGGAGGGGTGAGGTAGTAGGGGTTTAACCCTTGCGGCCCGTGACATCTCCCCCCACTCCAGTCCAGCAGATCTGGCTAGACCACAACGGGTTGGCCTGGGGCTGTCTGGCAGTGGCCCTCCACTTGTAGGTTGCTTGGAGGGGTCAGCCCATCCCTCCTGGGCTTGTGGTATCCGTGTGACACCAAGCTGGCCTTTATCCCCCTATGCCCTAGGCGCAGGAATAGTTACATAATGCCCAGTCCCAACCCGGGTGTCCTAGGCCGGCTCCAAAACATGTGTTGTCCCACAAGTCCCAGTGTCCTTAAGTCTCCTGGTCACACTGTCTTCCTCTGTGACACTCTGCTGATTACCTGCTGACCCACCTACAAACAAAACCTTTGCAGGTTTCCGGGCTGTATTCCCACCCCAGACAGTAGGTGGAGGTTGCTCCTTGGTGGGGCAGTCAAAACTTGGGTGCCCAAACTTGTGGAACCAGCTTTATGGGCAGATATCCCCCTGGCCTAATGCCATGCCTGCCCCCTGTGGGAAATCCTCCTGGGCGGGAAAAGGGTAGATACCCTGCCAAGCTACTGAGGGGAGAGACCAGCTGTCTCTTCTCCCGAGAAGGAGATCTACTGCTGGGGAGGGAGGTCGGCTACATCCACTCCATGGGAAACTGCACTGCCGTTGGGGAGGGAGACCGGCTGTCTCCACTCCTGGGTATGGGTTCTGCCACCTCCTCTCCCTGGAAGGGGTTCTATTGAAGGTGAGGGAGGATGACTACCTCCTCTCCCGGGGGATAAGTATGCTATTGGGAGAGAGACTGGCTGGGTCGTTTCTTCAGATAAAAGCTTAAATTTCGCTTTTATCTGAAGAAACGACCCAGTTGGGGTTGAGAAACGCATCGTATTAAAGCCTTTTTTATCTGAGAAGTTGTCCGTGTTTGTGGTATTTCAACCATAAGATAATAACACGTTTAGTCCATTATTTCATTGCAACATTAAACTACCATATTCTCCCCAGTGTACTAGCCACTGTTAAGTGCTAGCAAGCTATCACGCACTGGTCACAGCACAGTGCCATTTGTTCCGGTAAGCACATTACCTGTCCATCTTTGTTTTCTGCATTTTCAAGACGATATCACGCTATTGTGGCGCCCTCTCTTTTCCTCTCATTTTCTAACAGTTTTTCCCTTCTCTCCGGGATCAAGAGGAGCTGCCTGCCTTCACGCCATCATTTCAAGAAAGGAAATATCTACACAGATCCTTAGAAACTTTTTGTTCAAAGGACATATCCACAAACCGGTTACGGTAGATCTACATACTGACTTTGTTTGTCAATTTTTATGATTTTCATCTGCACTTTTTTCAGCGCGCTTTCATATACCCTTCTGTGGTGTTTTTTAGGTTTATTTAGTTGCAGAGATGTGGGAGGCCAGAGGTTTAAGGGTTAATAACTTTATTATAGTGTCAGCGATGTAGGGGAGCAGCAGAAAAGGGGTTAATAAACTTATTATAGTGGCGGTGATGTCGGGGAGTGGTGGAGTAGGGGTTAATAACTTTTATTAGTGTCCGCGATGTTGAGAGCGCCAGATTAGGGGTTAATAACTTTATTTAGGTGTCGGCGATGTCGGGGGCGACATATTAGGGGTGTTTAGACTTGGGTTTATGTTAGGGTGTTAGGTTTAAACTTTTTTCCCCATAGACATCAATGGGGTTGCGCTACGGAGAATTTTCATTCCGCACTTTAGGTGTTAGGTTTCTTTCTAACACTCTCTACCCAATTGATGTCTATGGGGGAAACCGTGCATGAGCACGTCAAAGCAGCCCTTAGATTTTGTGCGGTATGGAGCTTAATGCCACCAAATCGCACACACAAGGAGACTTTTCAGTAACTCGTAATGGCAGCGCTATGGAGGGTGAAATAAGGCAACTTTTTGGCGTTAGTTTTGCACCCTGTTTATCGCAAAACTCGTAATCTAGGTGAGCATTAATTGAGATATTTGCCCCATTTATAAAGATGCTTAATCAGCTATGAAGCAGTTTCGGTGCAGGTTCACTCATGCAAGCCTGCAACTGCAAATTAAGAAGCTATCACAAACTGGTAGATATGTGTATAGGTGGAACACAACTGCAGAATGAATAATAGGTGGAACACAACTGCAGAATGAATAATAATATGTATGTTACACAGGACTGTCTAAAACCTCTATTACTGAAAAGGTTTCCTTCAGTCACGTGAATAAGTATAATATATCAAGGATTGATAACTTATTCAGCAGAAAGTGAATAAGAAAAAGAAATATACTGTTAAGATCACCCTTAGATAATAACAGGGAAAGGACAATAAGATAAAGATTCAGACAGGCAGTATTTGAGCATCAGTGAACCAAACAATTGAAGTTGCGGTTTTAGGCTTAAAAAGTTATGATTAAACTTCTCATGTTTAATACAAGTCAGAGTTGAATACGTTATGAGATATGATGTTTAGATGTAATTTGTACCTTGGAAATGCAGGCAGCCAGGAGAGCAAGCAGGGTTACCTTCGTAGGTGAATCAGAGTAGTTAGAGTGAGACCGGAGCAGACCCGGAAGTGACGTCACGCTGTGTAGCGTAATCGGGAGAATCTCACTGACAGGCTGAATGAACACTGAGGGTATGAGCTGCGGTAAAAAGAAAGCAGCGAGAGGTAATAGAAAAAACACAGTAGGTACTTTACCCCACAAGGAGAGAGAGTGACTTTAAATGGGATTCCAAAGTAGATGGTGCTGTTTAGGATAAAGGCTCAGAACTCCGTATTACAAGGTAGAGAAGGGTAAGGCTGTGCAGGCAGGTAATCCTCTCTGTAGCGAAGATCATCAATACTGAGCAAGGTGTAACAGGTGAGCGGCACTCTTAAGGAAGGAGGAACAAATCAGAAAATAGTGGGTGTAGTTAGGAGGAAAATGGGTTGAACCAGGCAGAACCTGACAGAAGCAGAGGTCATATGACCACTGCTTCTTAGCATGTCCGCACCCTCGAGGTTGCAAACATCAGACAACCTGGACTTGTTTGATCGGGAGGACTAACAAGCCCTGCTCTCACGCAGTTGTGCAAGCAATCTTAATTTCTGTCAGGTCCAGAGGCCCTGAATGCGTGCGGATGGGTTCTCTCTATGAGAACTTTGCCCACACTGAGATTAATTAATGGTGGCAACTGTGCGGTCTATTCTTAATCCAATAATCTAACCAACTAACTATTTTTGAGTTAAGTTCAAAGCAATGTAGTTTATTAGTATATTTTGTGGAACAGTATCAAATGCTTTACTAAAATCTAGATAACATATAAATTATATCACATATAAAATATATCTATTATTTTAACAAAATCATCAAAGAAATCAAATAGATTTTCTGAAGAAAAAAATTGCTGTTTTGGATCTTCTTAGTTGTTTGACTTCATGCTAACACACATCTTTTAAATTCAAACTCACTTGCTTATCGTTAACTGGAACTTCCCTACTGCCCTTTCTATGATAAGGTACTACGGGCGACATTACATATGCGGCGCAGGCTTCAGCGCAACTGCTGAAACCCGCGTCGCCCGTAATTTCACCTTGCACATCGGGGAATCACATAAACCGCACCGGCAGTTCATAACCTGCCGTAAGTCGGAAAAACTGGCCATGTCCAGAAATGTGAGTAAATACACATTTCTGGAGTCGCCAGTGACTTACGGCAGTTTAGAAACTGCTGGTGCATAAGAAGAAAAAAAAAGTTAAATAGCCCATAAAAGTCTAACCTGCCTCCCAAAAAAAAAGACACGTCAAAACCCCTATATCCGCCATCACCCCACATCGCAACTAATAATAAAAGTATTATCCCTTAAACCACCAACCCCCCACAACGCAATATACCTAATTAAACTATTAACCCCTAATGCGCCATTCACCCACATCGCAATCTAACTAATAAATGTATTAACCTCTAATTCGCCATCCCCCCACATCCCAATCTACCCAATAAATGTATTAACCCCTAATCTGCCATCCCCCTACATTGCAAACTGCCTAATAAACAGCTAGATTACAAGTTAAAACAGCACCGCAGTTATTACAAGTGTTGTTGGTATAGGTGTACCGCACACCTTTTAGCCTGTACCGCAACGACAGTCCCGCACACGTAAAAATTACGTATTTTCATGGGATTCCCATAGCGCCGGTATTACAAGTTTTGCGGTGAGCATAAAAAGTGAGCGTTACAGCCTAAAACGACAAGATCTGTACCAACATCAAAAGTCAGTAGTTAGTAGTACAAAGCTGTAACATAAAACTCATAACTAAACTGTTACAAAGTACACTAACACCCATAAACTACCTATTAACCCCTAAACTGAGGCCCTCCCACATCGCAAACACTATAATAAATTTATTAACCCCTAATCTGCCGCTCCCCGACATTGTCACCACTATACTAAAGTTATTAACCCCTAAATCGCCGCCCTCCCGCATCAAAAACACTATTTAAATATTAACCCCTAATCTGCTGTCCGCCCACACCGCCGCTATAATAAACCTATTAACCCCTAAACCGCAACCCCCCACAACTAAATATACTAAAATAAACTATTAACCCCTAAACCGAAAGCCCCCACAACAAAATAAACTAATTTAAACTATTAGCCCCTAAACCTAACGACCCCCTAACTTTATATTAAAATTAAATCCTATTGGCTAAATGCAACAGCCAATAGGATTTGTTCAACTTTAATTCCTATTGGCTGATAGAATTCTATCAGCCAATCGGAATGTAACGGACGCCATCTTAGATGACGTCACTTAAAGGGAAACCTCATTCTTCAGCAACCATCGGAAGAAGAGGGTGCTCTGCGCCAGATGTCTTGAAGATGGAGCCACTCTGCGCCTGATGGATGAAGATAGAAGATGCCGTCTGGATGAAGAGTTCTGCCCACTTGGATGAATACTTCTGCCGGCTTCGATGAGGACTTCTGCCCGCTTGGATGAAGACTTCTGCCGCCTGGATGAGGATGATGTTCGGTCTACGAAAATTGTAAGTGGATCATCAGGGGTTAGTGTTAGGTTTTTTGGGAGTGTTTATTGGGTGGGTTTTATTTTTAGCTTAGCGTTTTGGGCAATGTAAAAGAGCTAAATGCCCTTTAAAGGGCAATGTCCATCCAAATGCCCTTTTCAGGGCAATGGTAAGCTTAGATTTATTTAGATATCATTTTATTTGGGGGTTTGGTTGTGTGGGTGGTGGGTTTTACTGTTGGGGGGTTGTTTGTATTTTTTTTAAAGGTAAAAGAACCGATTTCTTTGGGGCAATGTCCCACAAAAGGTCCTTTTAAGGGCCATTTGTAGTTTAGTGTAGGCTAGGTTTTTTTTATTTTGTGGGGTGCTTTTTTATTTTGATAGGGCTATTAGATTAGGAGTAATTCATTTTTATTTTTGTTTTTTATTTTGTGTAATTTAGTGTTTTGTGTTTTTTTGTAATGTAGATAATTGTATTTTATTAATTCAATTTATTTTATTCTAATGTTAGGTTTTACTGTAAGGCAGGTTAGGTTTTATTTCACAGGAAACTTTGTATTTATTTTAGCTAGGCAGTTAGTAAATAGTTCATAACTATTTACTAACTAGTCTACCTAGTTAAAATAAATACAAGTTTACCTGTGAAATAAAAATAAAACCTAAGATAGCTACAATGTAACTGCTCACTTTTTGGCCTCACAGCAAAACTTGTAATACCAGCGTTATGGGAGTAACATTGAAAAAGGACTTTTTTTAAAGTGCGGTAATGACGTTGCATGGCGGCCAGAAAGGTGTGCGGTACACCTATTCTGACAAGACTTGTAATAGCGGTGTTAGGGAAAAAGCATTGTTATGAAGCATAACAATGCTTTTTCACTCATAACGCCAAACTCGTAATCTAGCTGTTTGTTTGTTATTTTGTGTAATGTATAGTGTTAGGGGTGTTTGTATTATTATTTTTTTGTAAAAGAGCTGTTTATCTCAGGTCAATGCCCTACAAAAGGCCCTTTTAAGGGCCCCCAAAAGGCTCTTTTAAGGGCCCCTGTTAGTTTGGGGGGTGGAGGTTTGTATAGTGTTAGGGGGTGTTTGTATTTTTTTGGGAGTAAAAGAGCTGGTTATCTCAGGGCAATGCCCTACAAAAGGCCCTTTTAAGGGCCCTTGGTAGTTTATTCTAGAGTAGAAGTAACACCCAAAGGAGTATAAATAGGGGCGCTATCAAGAAAAGATCATTGGCAACCGATAAGTGTAGCTACAATAACACAGCACTACAACAAGGATATCGCCAATGTAAGGAGAAAAATCCAAAAGCATATAGGCAGGTAATCAAATCTTATAAGTAGTAAAAGAGAGTCCCACAGATATATAACATATGTTGAAATGTAGGGAGCAAATGATAGTCCAATGGGTATCCAGTATCGTGCTAAATAGGTGTAAATAGGCAGCTCTCCTCGAGGTATAAGGCCATTCACATCGATTTATTCTATAAGAAGATAGAGAAGGCGCCACATAGCATAATTCTGTGTGATATCTCAGAATAGTAATTTAAAATCTGATACACTCACGTTTTGAGAAGCACCAAGATGTGGTGCAGGCTGGGCAGACCGGAACCTTTAGAGTTGTCCAGTATAACTCTCCTCTCAAGCTCAAACTCCCAGGAACCAGATATCAGTCACTATGTAGTCGTGACGCTTGGGGATCAGCTTCACTATTCACACCTTCAGCAGTTAGAGGGTTAAAAAAGGAAAGAAGCAAAGTAGCAAGTTGTATAAAAGACAAGTGTTTTATTAACACATTAAATTCACAGCAATGCGTTTCTCAGTAACCAGAAAACATTGTTGTCCCACATTTAGCATCCATTCACCTTCTCAAAGGATTTTATATCTCTATTTTTTATAAAATTTCAAAGATAAATTATATTGTTCATTATGCCCCCCCCCCCACACACACACACACTCCTTCACAGCTATAACTGGCGCAACTCTTCTAGGAAGGTTTTCTAGAAGACTTTAGAGTGAGTTTGTGGGAATTTGTGCCCATTCAGCCATAAGCGGATTTGTGAGTTCAGTCACTGATGTTGGAGGAGAAGGTCTGGCTTGCAATCTGTGTTACCATTCATCCCAAAGGTGTTCAATGGGGTAGAGTTCCTCCACACAAAACTTGTTAAACCATGTCTTCATGGACCTCGCGCTATGCCGTTATGCACAGGGACACAGTATTTCTAAAAAAAAGCCTTTGACAAATCATCACTACAAAGTTGGAACCACCAAATTCTCTAAAATATCTTTGTATCCTGTAGCAATAAGACCTTCACTGGGAATATGGGGCCTTGCCCAAACCCTGAAAAAGACTCCCTCCTCCATCACACTTTACAGTGGGGATTATGCATTGCAGTAGGTAGCACTTTCCAGTTATCCACCACACCCTGATTCCTCCACCAGGCTGCCACATGGTAAAGCATGATATGTTACTCCAGATAACAGATTGCCACTGCTCCAGAGTCCAGTGGTGGCATGCTTTAACCCACGCTGGCCAATGCTTGGCATTGGGCATATTAATATAAGGCTTGTGTACAGCTGCTCGGCTATAGAAACCCATTTCATGGAGATCTCAATGCACATTTATTTTGCTTATGTTGCTTTCAGTGGCAGTTTGGAACTCTGAAGTGAGTGATGTAATAGATGATAGGAAAGTTTTATAAGCTTCAGACTTCAGCACTCAGTGGCCCCACTCTGTGAGTTTGTATGGTCTAGTTGTGAGGTTCTTACATGCGGCAGTAAGACCGCTCCCAGTCCTGGGAAAATGTCAGAGTCTTCCTTCCCGGCCTCAGCATCCCACACAGATGAATGCTGGATCTGGACTCCTGCTGCTGCAACTTCCTCTAGGCACATGCAGCTGCATGCTGCCTAGATCTAAAGGGGCCATGTCCAAATTATAGGAACTCCCACTTGGAAGACTCAGACTTTCCTGATACCTCTGTATGCTCACTTTGCTCCTGAATCTGTGCCTGCTGTACCTATCTGGTATTCTGTGATAGTCTCACCAACAGTACCCACTGGGTATCCTGTGCCTGCTGACAATCCTGTGTCTACTCTACTCCAATCAACTGTACCAACCTGGTATTCCATGACAATCTCCTCCCTCTACTGCACAACTCAATCATCAGTGTCCACTAGACTTACTTACTTTGTTACTGCAACTTATTTTAGTATTCTGAACTTTGTATTGGAATTTATTGTTCTGCATTGGGATTATATTCAAACTTGTTGTTTATGTTATCTTCAATTTGGACTTCAAACTGTTCTTTTGCTTATCATTCAGTAAAGCTTTTAGAAGAGTTTTTCTTATTTAATGTATCGGTTCCTTCTGATTAGCTAGAACAGGAGGTATGACAAATGTTTACAAATTAATTCTAGTATTGATGTATTGGCCAAAAAGGACTTAGTAGTTGGGATAAACCAGCAGCTAGGTCCCCCCTCGCTATTATTCCAGGCTGCTAGTCAGCCTCAGGGGAATCAGGTCCCCAAGATAGTTTGTAGCTGATAGACTGTTACTGAGGGTATAGACAGAAATAAGGTCAGGCATGCAAGGTTCAGCAACTGGAAAGAAAACAAGGTTCAAAGTCAGAAAACACAAAGAGCAGTCAGGACAGGCAGAGGTCAAAACATAAGGCAGCAAATCACAAAATCAGGGCACAAGAGAGTAAACAGATCCAGGCCAAAGAAGTTAGTAACAGCACAGACAAACAGGATACAAGAAACTAGTACTTTAAATAGGTGAGGAATACAGGTATGGGCTGGAATTAAATAGTCTATGGTTAGTTGCCAGGGTCGCCACTATAAATTTTGGGGCCACTGACTTAACCATTGATCAGGCGCCCCCCCTTTGACATGTGCAATTTTTGACCAAGTGCCTAAAACGTATATGCACTGAAATTTTGGGGCCCCTGACTTAACCATTGATCAAGCACCCCCCCCCCTTTGACATGTGCAATTTTTTACCAAGTGCCTTAAACGTATATGCACTTTATTCTTAAGTGTAGTCAAGCTTGGAAATGTTGTAAAGATAGTAACACACAAACACAGAAACATACAGACCCACTAATACACTGAAACACACACTCACACATAAGGATTCACATATAGACACTCTAGTAGACACACAAAGAAACACGCAAACACACTCAGACACAGACACCCACACACTCAGCACTTGTTTACATTGACCTGGCAAGTAATGAGGTAGACTACAGTTTTGACAAAAAAGGAGATTTACAAGACAAAATATGGAGTTCTGATTATCTTTTTGTCAATGAAGATGACAACTATATGATGACAACAGCATGCAGTGGCTGAACGGAAGGGCCCTGAACTGCCTAAACAATAGTTTAAAGGTTAAGTGGTGGATTGGTGACTTTCGGAAAGGTTTCATTAGTCTCAAAGTCTGTAGAAAAATGTAAATATTCAGTAGTAAGGTCAAAATGTCCTAAAAAGGAACAGACAATGGACACATACACAAACTCTAACACAAACTTGCACATACACCAAAGGAAACACTCACAGAGACAGCCTCAGAAAACACACAAAAACATACACACACACAGAGACACCCACAGAAAACACACAAAGACATACACACACAAAGAGACACCCACAGAAAACACACAAAGACATACACACACAAAGACACCCACAGAAAACACACAAAGACATACACACAGAGAGGGACACCCACAGAAAACACACAAGACATACATACAGAGACATCAACAAAAGCACAAAGACATAAACACAGACACCCACAGTAACATTCATAGGAAGTATAATTTCTGCACATTGCCATCCCCAAAATCAACAGCCTGTGACACGCATGAAAAAAATAGCAGAAATTAAGAGATCACTTTTTAAAGAATCATAATTGTAAATGTGCAACCAAAAATACTTCTGTGAATTCAAAATTGTACATTAACGATCTGTCAGAATTGGTAGGTGAAGAAAAGTACTTTTGAAAGGTTGATATATGTTTGGGGGGGGGGGTTCCCCCATTTTCCCCAACCAAGAGCACCACTTCATATTTGGTGTACAAATGTTCCCATCTGTCAGCTGTACTTATGGATTTTGAAAATGCTGTACTCTATATGGTCTTGGTGGAACCATAAGCTGTAGCACTAGGTCTCATACCATTAAATATGGTTAAATGTAGGATTTAGGCTTGCTTGTATGTATTTCAAAAGTCAGTGTAAACTGTAGTGTAAACTGAACAGTGTTAAGTGAAGCTGTCATTTCAAACACTGAGCAATCTTAACCTGAGAGTATAACATTTTATGCAGATGTAAAAACTTAGATAAAATGCCTCCTGGCATCTGGAAAGTCCTTGCATAAAGGAGCAGTAAACTGGAATGTAATTAAAATATAGATTTATAAATAAATAAAAATCATATCTGCCAAAACGACACCTGTCATTTGTGTATTGAGGAGGAAACATTTCTGCATGGTTTTAAATATAGAATTTCTACAGCATTGTCAAATAATCTTAAATACACTGCTGCATATTGCTAAAAAAAATGTGTTTATGGACCCCTGGCCCCACCATACAACTATCACACTGAAGTTACAATCCAAAAATTGTACAAAAAAAATAAAAAACATTTACTAAGTAAGTCCTACCTCCTCTGCAAATGAAAGTGATCTGCTGTCTGACTGTACAGACTGTACAAACTGAAGTCTCACACTGTGCATAGTGGTTTAGTGCACACGCAGAAATCCACTCAAATGCTAATGCTTTACTCCTTGTAATTATATTTCCCATGCTCAATAGCACTCTGCTGTAGTACCCTCTGATGGCTGCCAAAATGTAAATGTATTTTAATAAAAGTTATGCTTGCCTCAGGGGGCCCCCTGGCCCAGTGGGCCCCTGACAGGAGTCACCCCTTTCACCCCCTGATGGCGGCCCTGTTAATTACTAATAAGTCGCAGCTGCAGAGAGTAAAAGAAAAACAAAAAAGACTAATTTGCAAGCAACTTCTTACTACTGTCTATTGGTGACTCATCTGCAAAACAACAGTGAAGAAAATTTTAAGTCCCTGGTTCAACTCCCAGACACACACACACAAAATTGGTGTGACAGAGGCAGACACATAACATTTATATGTGAGGACAATCATTTTTTTTAGCATCTATGAAGCTATTTTAATAAAGGCACATCAGCCTTAGGGGTCGATTTATCAATGTCTGGCGGAAATGATACGCTGTAGCGTATCATGTCCACCAAACATCGCTGAATGCCGGTGAACTGATTGTGCAATGCCACCCCCCTGCAGATTCGCGGCCGCTACCCGATCGTATGTGATCAGGCGGATTGATGTCCGCAGCCTCAGAGGAGGTGTATGAGTTAAGGAGCAGTGGTCTTAAGACCGCAGCTTTTTAACTCCTGTTTCCAGCAAGAATAAAAGCTTGTACAGAAACAGGGGTATTTGGCCCCATTCGGGCCATGATAAATGGGCCCCTTATTGTAGGCAACCGATCAGCCATATTCATCAGACATAGTTATGGGTTCAGCTGTATAGGGCTAAATATTATTTTCAAGTAGGTGACAGTTCAGGGCATAGTTGAAGTTGCAGAGAAGGAGCTAAGACACGTAATATTCTATAAGTATGCATTTTTTTTATAGAATAAAAGGGAAATACGTTTCTAAGGAACCATGAGCTGTTTGTGGATGAAGTCTTATGACTTGGGTTTGTTAATCGTTTGTCTGACAGTTAATGTATCTGCTAGTAGCAAGGAAGCAGCTATGTATTAACCACTACTTCTGTATTTACTTTATTTGTCAAGCTAAATGCATGGAACCACTGTATTTATAAGGCTATGAAGCATTTCCTGCATTTTAACCATGAACAGCCTTTAAAGGGACACTACACCCAATTTTTTTCTTTCGTGATTCAGACAGAGCATGCAATTTTAAGCAACTCTCTAATTTACTCCTATTATCAAATTTTCTTTATTCTCTTAATATCTTTATTTGAAATGCAAGAATGTAAGTTTAGATGCCGGCCCATTTTTGGTGAATAACCTGGGTTTTTCTTGCTGATTGGTGGATAAATTCATCCACCAATTAAAAAGTGCTGTCCAGAGTACTAAACCAAAAAAGAACCTTAGATGCCTTATTTTTCAAATAAAGATAGCAAGTGAATGAAGAAAATTTGATAATAGTAGTAAATTAGAAAGTTGCTTAAAATTGCATGCTCTATGTGAATAACGAAAGAAAAACATTTGGGTTCAGTGTCCCTTTAAGTATCATACAGTGAAAAATACACTTTAATATATGCCACTAATTCTGTTTTATTTTGTTTTTATTTATTTATTTTATTAATTTTTTGGGTGTAAACCAGTTAACTTGTTTATGCAGGTAGTGAACTTAAGTTTGAATTCTGCAGCTTTGTCATTCCTGAATGCTGGGACCAGCATGAAGCAAGAACAAGTGTTTAAATTATTAAAACAGCAGGTATGCACTGTCTGTGAAATTGCTAACACTCGGCTAGATTACGAGTTTTGCGGTTCAGCTATTAACGCTGAAAAATTGGCCATTATGCTGGAATGGCCAGGAGTGCATATTACGAGTCGCGGCAGTATAGCTATACCGCAAGCATTTTAGCCTGTAACGCAACGTCCATTCCGCACTCAAAAAAATTATGTTTGAGTGCGGGATTTTCCATGGCGCCGTAGGTTGTGCGGTCCGGCTAAAATGTTTGCGTTACAGCCTATACCAACACGATCCATACCGCCATCTGAGACCAATAGTTATGGATTTTGCAAAATAAAAATGTTTCACAAAACTCATAACTAAAATGTTACACAGTACACTAAAACCCATAACTACCTATTAACGCCTAAACCGTCGCCTTCCCGTATCGCAAACACTGTATTAAATTTATGAACCCCTTATCCCACCCACATTGCGACTATTAAACATATTAACCCCTAATCCGCCGCTCCCCGACATCGCCGACACTAATAAAAGATATTAACCCCCTAATCTGCTGCCCCCGACATCAAAATAAACCTATTAACCCCTAAACTGCCAGCCCCCCACATCGCCAACACTATAATAAAGTAGACAGATTGGTAGTGGTTAAAGGGATAACCACTGGAAAGAGTACACCTATAGCACTCTAGAGCTGTATGGATTCATCCTCAAAAAGTGGCGTGCCACAGGTTGATCTGATTTACCCTCTTTCAGTGCCACCCTTACACAGAGGGTAAATCAGATCAAAATGTGGCATGTCACTTTTTGAGGATGAATCATACAGTAAAGGATCTCTGTTTTCTATTAATTGACCATGTACCACCTATGAAACGGGATATAGGAAGAAGAAACTTCTCCAAGTGGAAACAAAATGGGTATATAAACTGGGAACATTACATCCAGGTGGATTAAATGCCAATATTGACTGGCACTGTTTCTATCATGCTTCATTGATTATAAAAGTTTCCTGCTGTGGTCCAAGAGATGCGAAAATTGTTATATCATGTCCCATGTGATATTAATATTTATCCCCAATTGGACTGGATTTGTCATGAACTGTGACCATTGATCGGGTGATGTATGTTAGATACCTTGTTTAAATATTTAGGCAATAACTTTATGAAGTAACTTAGACTGGTTAATAGAGATTGACTTTAACCTATGGGTCCGTGACAATTGATAGAAATTATTGGTCTAAGATTAGCTATATGGATACAATATGTACAGTGATCTTAATATATGCTTATGAGGTAGTTGTATACATATGAGACATTTTACTTAGAGATAGAAACACGTATTCGTTATTTGACATATTAGTAGTTAGTCACTGATTACCCACAGGTCATTATTATATGATATGCTCTATTTTATGTAACACGAGGTTATGAATCTAATTGTATACGCTGATATATTCATTTGGTGTTAGAATGACACATGCGGTTGCCATGGCAACTGAGGACGCACTACTGGGATAGGCTGCCCAGTCTGTTTCAGGAGATGATGCTTAATATGTGTTTTGAATATGTGTTTTGAATATGTGTTTGGAAATGAAAGCTTATGCAGCTGGGATATTTATATAGCCACGCCCACTATTCCACGCTGAATTCGGCGTGTTGAATAATGGAGGACACAATTCTCTGATACAATCTATAGTAGGCTTAGGTAATTCCCCTTCATCATTTTATAATCTAATACAATATTGTATGACGCCGATTATGTTTAGAATTAAAAGCTTAACACAGTTGTGATATGGTATGCAATGCATTTTGTTACGATTTCTAGATTCCATTTACTGTCTATGGACATGTATGTTAGTGTGGTAAACCTAGGTCCATAATTATAATGACACTTTTTGATGATCACTGATTACATATTATTATATTTGGATACTGATAAAGCTTTTTTCTATATTTATATATGGGGCGCGATCCGATATAGATCGCAGTTTGCGGCGCAAGCGAGGGAACCGGCGTCGCCCGCAGTTTCAGCTCGCAACTCGAGCTATCCTATATAAGTCGCCGTCAGATGCTAACGTGCCGTAAGTCTGACAAACCAGCGATGTCCAGAAATCTGGCAAGTACAAATTTCTGGCGTCGCCAGTGACTTGCGGCACGTTAGAAACTGCCGGCGCCTATAAAACCTGACTAAAGTCTAAAACACCCGCACTGTCTAACACGCCTCTCTAACATAGCCCGACAAGTCTAACACGCCTCCCTAACATAGCCCGACACGTCTAACCCTCTATCCGCTATCCCCCCTCACTAGCCTAACAATAAAATATATATTAACCCCTAAACCGCCGCTCCCGTACCCCGCCGCAACCTAATAAAGTTATTAACCCCTAAACCGTCGCTCCCGTACCCCGCCGCCAGCTATATTAAAATTATTAACCCCTAATGTAAGCCCCTTACACCGCCGCCATCTATATTAAAATGATTAACCCCTAATTTAATCTACCTACCCCGCCGCCAGCTATATTATCTATATTAACCCTAAGTATATTATAGTTAATATAGGTATTACATTATATATATTAACTATCTTAACCCTAATTATATTAGGGTTAATATAGTTAATATAGTTACTATAGTATTTATATTAACTATATTAACTCTATCTAACCCTAACACCCCTAACTAAATTTATATTAAATTAATCTAATTCATTTATAAACTAAAATATTCCTATTTAAATCTAAATACTTACCTATAAAATAAACCCTAAGATAGCTACAATATAATTAATAATTACATTGTAGCTATGTTAGGGTTAATATTTATTTTACAGGTAAATTGTTAATTATTTTAAGTAGGTATAATAGCTATTAAATAGTTATTAACTATTTAATATCTACCTAGTTAAAATAATTACCCAATTACCTGTAAAATAAATCCTAACCTAAGTTACAAATGCACCTACACTATCAATAAATTAAATAAACTACAAACATCTATCTAAAAATACAATTAAATTAATATCGGAACAGCCAATAGAATGCAAGCTCAATCTGATTGGCTGATTGGATCATTAGGGGTTAATAATATTAATATAGCTGGCGGCGGTATAGGGGGATTAGATTAGGGGTTAATAATTTTTATATAGGTGGCGGCGGTGTAAGGGGTCAGATTAGGGGATAGATAAGGTAGATGACAGCGGTGTAAGGGGTTCTAATTAGGGGATAGATAAGGTAGATGGCGGCGGTTTTAGGGGCTCACAGTAGGGGGTTAGTTTATGTAGATGGCGGCGGGGTCCGGGAGCGGCGGTTTAGGGGTTAATAACTTTATTAGGGATTTCGGGGGGGGGGGGACCGCGGTTGACAGGGAGATAGACATTGCGCATGCGTTAGGTTTATTTTAGAAGATCGCGGTTGACAGGGAGATAGACATTGCGCATGCGTTAGGTGTTAGGTTTATTTTAGCAGCCAGTTTAGGGAGTTACGGGGCTCCAATAGTCAGCGTAAGGCTTCTTACGGCTGCTTTTTGTGGCGAGGTGAAAATGGAGTAAGTTTTCTCCATTTTCGCCACGTAAGTCCTTACGCTGTATATTGGATACCAAATTGCGCGGGTTTGGTATACCTGCCTATGGCCCAAAAAACTACGGGCGACGGCAGAAATATACGCGCGTAACTTCTAGGTTACGCCGTATATGTGATACCAAACCCGCGCAAATATTGGCGTCGCCGGCTTTTGCGGGCGACGATTTTTAATCGGATGGACCCCATGATATACACTTCGCTAAGTATACTGATTACTATACAGTTTATTGCAAGGATAGACACATGAGACAATTTGCTATGCTTTGAGCTGATTGGCTGAATCCTGTGGGAGGAGGGGCATGTTACACATTTATAAACTGTTTGTATCACTTTTGAATTGTCTGAGGAAGGGGTGAATGCCCGAAACGTCACAACCTAAATAAATAAAGAGTGCTGTGCTTTAAATCCAGTGAGTGCATATTGTTCATGTTCTATGTTGATGTTTAATGCACCCTGGTCTTGAGACTTTTGGCGAGTGGGAGTGCGCTACCATCTGTTTAATATATATATATATATATATATAAAAACATATACACATATATATATATATATATATATATATATATATATATATATTCACACACACATATATATATATAAAAAATATAGGTGTCTCCTATATATATATTAAAGTAGTGAAAGTAGGAATTTAATATGCATCTGTTCTAAATGTCTAAAAACATTTCATATGCAGTGCATAATTCTTCAAGGATGTAAATACACAGAAAGAAAACAAAACACAAAAAAAAAAAACAAAAAAAAAAAAATCAGAAATACTGGGCATCTCCAGAACTAGAATATAGACATCAGTCCAAACTCTAATGGGCCAGACCCTTAAGTTGAAATGTTCAGAAGTATAGTTACGTATCTCTTAGGGGTATAAGCAAGTTGTAAGTTTGAGAGCAAATGCAGCAGGGTAGTATGCAAGCGGTACAAAGTGCAAAAGCTTAAAGATGATGTAGTCAAGCAGTTCTGGCCAAGTTGAAGGGTGGAGCCCGAAATGCGCATCGCCTGTGTGTGTGATGTCAGACGCCAGAATGAGCCGATGCAAGCGGGTTCACTTGAATCGTTGGAGGATCGCTAGATTGCCTTGTGTGCGTAGAGGGATCGTCAAACATCGAAGCATATCATTTATCATCTGGATGGCATAACGTATTACTGAGGTGGATTGTCTGTACAGCCATACATGTGTATGTAAACCCCTGGAGGACTTGGTGAGACCGCTCATTGAGCGAAGTTCGACTGTGCTTTTGCCTCTTTACTGGCGGACTTCGGTCCTTAAGAGCCGGTACTAGTTCATTTATCTGACATATGCTAGCTATCACGCTAAGGACACTGACATTCACACTTCCCTTACGCTCTTTACAAGGCAATCTTGATGCATGAACTGCTTGACTACATCATCTTTAAGCTTTTGCACTTTGTACCGCTTGCTTACTACCCTG